>NC_141035.1:46105000-46220000 GCF_052040795.2 Danio rerio
GAAGTGGTGTTAGTGAGGCCAGCAGGGGGCGCTCAACCTTCGCTCTGTGTGGGTCCTAATGTCCCAGTATAGTGACAGGGACTCTATACTGCTTAGTGAACACCGTCTTTTGCCCTCCCCCTGAGTTATGTTTTGAAATGTGTTGAAGAAAAATCTTCATCACAAATCCAAAAACACGATTATTTTGCTTGATTTAAAGAAAAGCTCACTTCATTTTGGCAAATTATTTCTTAAAACAAGACAATATGTTTTGCTTGTCTAGAAAATGCTTCTTGATTTGAGAACTTTTAGATATTTGGACTAGAAACAAGACAAAAAATCTAAGTAAGAAAAGCATTTTTTGCAGTGTAATGTCATTGTGCACATTACAGATAAAATAAAAAATAAAATAAAATAATAAAACATTTTTCAAATAAATAATGCACATTTAAATTTTAGGATACAAAATTAAATTAGGCGAGGCAGTGGCGCAGTAGGTAGTGCTTTCGCCTCACAGCAAGAAGGTCACTGGGTCGCTGGTTCGAACCTCGGCTCAGTTGGTGTTTCTGTGTGGAGTTTGCATGTTCTCCCTGCCTTCACGTGGGTTTCCTCTTGGTGCTTCGCTTTCCCCCACAGTCCAAAGACATGCGGTGCAGGTGAATTGGGTAGGCTAAATTGTCTGTAGTGTATGAATGTGGATGTTTCCCATAGATGGGTTGCAGCTGGAAGGGTATATGCTGCGTAAAAACCTGCTAAGTTGGCGGTTCATTCCGCTGTGGCGACCCTGGATTAATAAAAGGACTAAGCCGACAAGAGAATGAATGAATGAAATGAAAATGAAATGAAATTAAACATTTTTAAATAAATAATGAACATTTTAATTTTAGTATATGAAATAAATTAAATTAAACATATTTCTAATAAATAATGCACATTCGAATTTTAGTAAATAAAATAAAGTTAAATTAGACATATTTCTAATAAATAATACACATTTTAATTTTAGCTCATACAATTTGATAAATTAAATCTTTTAAAATAAATAATGCACATTTTAATTTTAGCACATACAATTTAATAAATTAAATCTTTTAAAATAAATAATGCATATTTTAATTTTAGTAAATAAAATTAAAACATTTTCAAATAAATAATGCAAATTAAAATTTTTATGAATTAAATGAAATAAATTCAATTTAATTAAATAATTTAATTAAACGGAACATTTTTATATAAATAATGCACTTTTAATTTTCGTAAATAAAATAAATTTAAATTAAATTCAACATATTTCTAATAAATAATCCATATTTAATTTTAGGATACAAAATTTTAAATAAATAACACACCTTTTAATTTTAATAAATAAAAAATAAATTAAACATCTTTCTAATAAATAATGCAAATTTGAATTTTAGTAAACAACATAAATAAAGATTAAATTAAACATATTTCTAATAAACGATGCACATTTTAGTTCTAGTAAATAAAATAAATTAAATTAAACATTTCTAATAAATAATACAAATTTAAATTTTAGTAAATAAAATAAATTAAATTAAATAAACCTATTTCTAATAAATAATACACATTTGAATTTTAGGATACAAAATGAAATTTTTTTTATTAATAAATAATGCACTTTTTAATTTTAGTAAATAAAAAAATTGATTAAACATATTTCTAATAAATACTGCACGTTGAATTTTAGCACAAAAACTTATATCTTTTTAAAATAAATAATGCACATTTTAATTTTATTAAATAAAATAAAAACAAATTAAATTAAATATTTTTTAAATAATTAATGCACATTTTAATTTTAGTTACTAAAATAAAGTTAAATAAAAAAGATGAATAATACACATTTAATAATAATAAAAAAAAGAGTAATTTCATATATGATTTTATATTTTTCACTTACATCCAATACACAAACCTTGTATCCCCATGTTCAAAAATACGGAGCATATCAATTTTTTTTTTTTTTTTTTTTAAATCAGCATATTAAAACTATGTGACACCAATGCTGAAAACTCAGCTTCACATCACCGGATTAAATTACTATTTAAATGCACATAGTAAGCAGATCTTTTAAAACTGTAATATTTCACAATATTACTATTAATAAATGTTTTTAAAAATAAATGCACCCTTTAACCCAATAAAGAGCTTTGTGAGGTTTATCCTTCAGCTCTGTTTTCTGGTTCTGGTATTCTACTGGAGGATCAAGTTTTTGCATCAGTAAAAAAACACACAGATCTGACCTTTTGTAGTGTTTGTTGAAGGATGGGCTGTGTGTGAGAATGGGGTCCAAAATCAACTTTTTGCCACACCTGACAAAAGTGATGAAATGAGTAATGTATACGGCTATTCAAAACAGATGCTCTTTACAAAGACAAAACATGTTGCATATTTTCATACAATCTAGCAAGACTTTTGCGCTTTCATAAATTATTCTGTGTTTTTATAAGTGACTAAAACTTAAATCATGCAACTAAATACATTTTTTCTACTTTATTGTAAAAATTAAGTGAAATGTATGCGTCTGAAAACACTAAAGTAACAAATATAAGATCAAATAAAATGAATAAACACTATATATATATACACATGGCGAACTCTGATTATTAAAGGGACTATGTTAATAAAGGGAAAATGAATGAATGACACTGATTTTATGTTGTTAGTACACTGTGGAGAAACACCCATACACACTCACATTCACACACACTGTCATTTTTCCCAATTCCCCTATAGCGCATGTGTTTGGACTGTGGGGGAAACCAGAGCACCCGGAGGAAACCCACGCCAACACGGGGAGAACATGCAAACTCCACACAGAAATGCCAACTGACCCAGCCGAGGCTCGAACCAGTGACCTTCTTGCTGTGAGGCAGAAATGCTACCCCCTAAGCCACCTTTTTGTATCATAATTTATTTAGTAAACAAGTTTAAAGTACATATACTGAGCTTGAGAGGTGATGCAAAAAGGCTGGATTGCACTAAAATATATATAATATTAAATACAAGCAAAACCAACCACTGGGTTATTTTAGTTTTATTAATTTAATAGGACCACATTTAACCCATTGTTTGGTTTTGTCCATATTTTTCTGACTTTAAATGCTTTAAAAAAATAATAAAATGTTTTATTGAACCCCCTGAAAAAATATTGTTAAGCTATATGTTTTATTATTTTTTTAACCCTTGTTTATTGTTCAAATTGACTACCCCTTGTTAATGTTTGTTTTGTTTTCCCCCCATTGACTTCCATTATAACGACATTTTTTATTGCAAAGGTTTTCTCTGTTGGGAAGAGATAAAATTTTCATTGTTACTGTTTATCATCAGTTAGCAGCATTAACCCGGCTTTTGCAAAATGTTTCTGACTTTTATTTAGAGTAAAACAGCAGATTATAGTGTGTGTGCATAAATAGACTTACTATGTTTACCATGTTCTGAGAGCTGAACTGCTTATGTAGATTTTCTCAGACATATAAAAAAAAAGCCAGACTCTTTGAGCCAAAAGCTTTTCAAAAAACTAGCAACAATTAAGAATATACAGTAATAATATGGTGTCATAAGTTTGCAACCAAAAATGTGATTATAATGGAAGTCAATGGGGCAAAACAGCAAGCAAAATAACGAAAGGACAATTCAATTGCAGGGTTTGTTGAGTTTTTGGAATAATTCAAAGCATTTTCCTAAAATTTGTGTCAAAGATTTATCACCAAAAATCACTCCATTTACTGAAACACAGAGAAAGTTGAGGCAAAATTAAGACTCAAATTCACCCCAGTGTGGACAAAAACTCTCAAAACAAGCATACAACAATGGATATATAATATATCAGAAAGCAAGGCTCATCATCGCTTTTCTATCATTCTATCTCTTAATCCGGGAGTGTTTATATTTGTCGCTACTGAAACACAAGTAAAAATAACCGCGCCATGTTTAAGGAAGAAAATAATATTGGCGGCGTGTGTTTGTTTTGCACAGGTGAGGGAGGAGCTGGATAAAGGTAAACGCGTTAACTTGAGGAAGCCCATTTTAACGCCCACCTCCCTTCACACCACCGACTCTTTGACAGTTTTGGCATTAGGTATTAGTTCAGTCGTGAATCTGTGCATTCATACTCAGAACTTCAGCTCACACACACACAGTGGCTCACACACTCTGACAGAAGAACCGCGCGATGAGTCGAGCCCCGAGGCAGGAGATTTTCACGCACTCCTCCGGTGAGTCCGGAAATAAGAAGCCGCAGAGCACATACTCGAACCCACGGACCGGTCTGGGCGCCCCTGCACCACCGGTTCCCGCCACCGGGCTGTACCTGGACACCAGATTCCCGGTGCAGAACATGCCAGTTCAGAACGACCTAGTTTGGAGACGACCGAAGGTGAGGCAAAGTTTACCACACACACACACACACACACACACACAAAATGTACAGCTATTTTTATGAGTAACGATTTTACACTGTCCAAACTATTCTGTCATCATACCCCTAAAAACAATCCTTATAGAAATAACCTGCATGTTTAGATTGTCAGAATACTCAATGTGTGATTTATAATGTGGAAAAAACGTCCCCACAAGGTCAACATTTACTAGTGTTGCTGTAGTAGATATAGGAATACAGTACGCTATAGGTAAGGTAACACTGTTGTGGACGCAGGGTTTTTGTGTTTTCAATGTCAATGTTTCAAGTAAAAAGTAGGCTAATTAATCAATATTTGCAATCAAAGAAAATATAGTATAAAAGCAAGTGGCATTCATTTTAATAACTCTTAATTTTGATATATATTTTTTAATTGAATTGTTTATTGAACCTTTAAAATATTCATTCGTTAATTTTTTTTCTGGCTTAGTTTTTTTTTTAATCATTTGTCGCCACAGTGGAATGACCCGCCACCTTATCTAGCTTATGTTGTATGCAGCGGATGCCCTTCCAGCTGCAACCCATCACTAGGAAACATCTATACGCACTCATACACACACATACACTACAGACAATTTAGCCTACTCAAATCACCTATACCACGTCTTTGGAGTTGGGGAAACCAGAGCACCCAGAGGAAACCCACGCGAACACGGGAGAACATGCAAACTCCACACAGAAATGCCAACTGACCCAGCCGAGGCTCGAACCAGTGACCTTGTAAAGAAAATCAATGAAGAAAAGCTGAAAAAAAATGAATGGATGTTTTAGATGTTTGGTGAGATTATTCCAGGGAGGGACTGGGACAAAAAATCAGCCCTGGCACTATAGCCACACCAACCCACATTACCATACGTACTGTTTGTTTCACATTCTTGCCAGATTTTGATTATGTCCGCGTAACCTTTGATTAAATCGGCCCCTCTTGAAACCATCACCGATTGGGCCACATGCTTAACATTTACTATTATTATTACTATTACTACCATCATCAACGTTATCATAATATTCACATGTTGCACGAGATAAAAGCTGCCTGCATGTAAAAACAATACATATAAATAAAAATAATAATAAAATAAAAATAAAAAACTGATCGGTCCACATTTAAAAAAATGGTCCAGCCCTTCTGGCATTTGCCAGAATTGCCAGATAGCCAGTCCGACCCTGGATCATTCCATCACTTATGAAAAGTGAAAATAAAGATTTAGCAATAAACATTCCTTACAAATGTTTTTGAATGCTTAGAATCTATACCAGGAAGATGGTTCCGGCTCTATGAACAGTACAATGGTCTAAAACAACTCTGTCACACTCTATAGTGCATTTAAAGCAAGATGCGTGAAGCTGGGGTGGGTGGGGAATTGTAGTTTGAAATGTCAAGGTTTTGTGTTTGTATGAATGTAAAGAACTGTCCAGGCTTGTCTCTGCAGCTGCTACACACAAACTGCCCAAAGGAAGACACAGTTTACTGGAATGTTTCCAGCTTTAAAATGATTTTTCTGACTTTTTTTAATCTTAAAAATAAAGGTTATTGGCATTGATGGATCCAGGAAGCTTTAACATCCACATAACTTTCATATCCTCAATGTTCTTCACACCAAGAAAAAAAAAAGTTTATTTTAAGAACTGTGGACTGAAAGGGTTTTTACAGAATCGGAAAGGGATCTTATTTACGCCTATGGAACTTTTACTGTTCTTGAGTCAGAATTACTTCTTCCAACACAAGTTTTTACTTTTGGGTTCTTAAAAGCACTTGCAAGTAAGTGAAGTTTATTTATAAACTAATTTCGAGAGGATCACGTGCTTATGATTGCTTGCAGCCGGTCCCACATTATTCAATTTATGATTCTCCAATCAGACAATTCCTAAGCCACTATAAACACCCTAAGTTCCATATCATAGCCATCTTCGTTTTGAAGAATCCCACCTTACACCCCTACACCTCCATTTCTAGATGGGTGGCACAGTGGCCCAGTGGTTAGCACTGTTGCCTTACAGCAAGAGCGTCACTGGTTCTAGTCACCAAGCCAGCCGACGTTTCTGTGCGGAGTTAACACATTCTCTTCATACTCACGTAGGTTTTCCCCGGTTTCCTCCCACCGTCCAAAAACATGCAACTTAAGTTAATTGACTAATTCAAATTTGCCCCATAGACATGCTCATAGTGAGTAGTTATCTCTTAAGAGCAATCACTATCTGTTCATTAGCTACTACAGCAGGGGAGTTCTCAAGATCTACCTGAGCTCAAACTCACCTCTCGTCTTGCAAATGGGAGGGAGCCCCAGGCTCGAGGATTTTATAAGCTCAGGGCTCTCACTTGGGACAGCATGCCAAGCAAGCTTTATAGTCAATCATCAGTTAAGTGTGAACTCTTGAAATGAAAAATAACACTTTATAATAAGGCCCTATGAGTAGGCCCACACGGAATCTGCGAGTGCAGAAACACAGATTTCCGCAGATTTTTAGCCCATCCTCGAGTCAATATATTTACTTGTGTAAATGTACGTAAATTTATATTTATTCAGCTTTTAAATTAATTTCAGTAATATTAACAAATATGAAAATATTCACATGATTTATTTACCATACAGTTTGTAAAGTAATATTTTCTGTCTTCCCTGCTAAAAAATCCAGCTAAAACCAACCTAGGCTGGATGGCTGGTTTTGGTTGGTTGACCAGGCTGGTTTTAGAGGGGTTTTGGCCACTTCCAGGCTGGTTTCCAGCCATTTCCAGCCTGGTCTTAGCTGGTCAGGCTGGAAAATGACCAGCCAAATCCAGCTAAAACCAGCTTGACCAGCCTGGTTTAAGCTGGATATAGCTGGTTTTGGCTGGACTCCCAGCTTGGCTAGGCTGGTCAAGCTGGTTTTAGCTGGTCATCTCCCAGCCTGACCATCTAAGACCAGGCTGGAAATGGCTGGAAACCAGCCTGGAAGTGGCCAAAACCCCTCTAAAACCAGCCTGGTTGACCAGCTAAAACCAGCCAACCAGCTTAGGCTGGTTTAAGCTGGCTTTTTTAGCAGGGTTTTGGTAGATGTATTATTTGAGAGACTTGTTTTTTTTTTAACCAAATAAGTAGATCTCATTGTAAACATTGAAGTTAAAAATTTACTTTTTTTATTTCATATTTAGTAATGATACAAAATCATTCTGCATAAATCCGCAGATTTTTTTTTACAAAATTTAGTGCAGAAATAGCTAAAAATGTCAGCAGATTCTGTCTGGTCCTACCTATGAGTTAATAATAATGTGTGACCTATAAACAAAAAACAACCGTCCCAGATGGGCTTGATCACAATTATTTCATGGCTACGTGCCACAATACATCAAAATTAGACACAAGACATTGTTCTGAGCTGTAATAGTTTATAAACTCTTTAATTAAATACGAAACTGACAGAAATGAAAATAGCTGATGGAGTATACTCTAACCTGCACAATTTTTCGTCACAAGATGGCGTCAAACAGGCAAAAAGCTGAAAGAAACAAAAACAGCTGATGGAGTATACACTAATCTGCTCATTTTTCAGTTACAAGATAGCGCCAAATAGTCAAAATCGCAAAGCAGACTGAAACGAAAACAGCTGATTGAGTATACACCAACCTGCGCATTATTCAGACACAAGATAGCGCCAAAAACTGAAAGATAACAGAAACAAAAACAGCTGATGGAGTATATACTAACCTGGGCAAGATGCACAAAATGGCGCCAAAGAATGGAAAACACAAAGCTGACACTAATGAAAACAGCTGATGGAGTATGCACTAACCTGGACATTATTCAGTCACAAGATGTGCCAAACAGTCAAAAACACAACGCTGACAGAACCAAAAATAGCTGATGGAGTATACACTAACCTGCAGATTATTCAGTCACAAGATGTGCCAAACAGTCAAAAACACAACGCTGATGGAGTATACACTAACCTGCAGATTATTCAGTCACAAGCTTTGGAAAAGTAAGTTATGTGGCTTTGAACATATTCACAGGCATAAGCAAAATGATTCAAGGATCCTGGATTAGCCTGTTTTATTTAGAGGTTGTTATCTCAAAATAACATAGCTTGGAATGTCACGACTGACCAATTAGATTATATATATATATATATATATATTTTATAATTTTATCATTTTTTTGTCTTTTGCAGGAGATCTGTCTGTTTCCCCAGTTTATTGTGGATGGAGCCACTCGTATGGACATCTGCCAGGGAGTTTTGGGTGAGATTTTATTTCGGAATCTTTTTGAACAATAATAATAATAAAGTTGTTTTACATTGCTGGTGCTTCATAAAGCAACATGTTTTTGTATCAAATAGTTTATTGTTTAGGAAATAGCTTTGGAGTAAAGCAGTGGTGCTCATCTGGGTCGCAGAATTACACAAAGGTTAATGCAAATAATACAGTGCAACACTTCCTCTATTTCTTTTGTTGTTACGGTAGACTCAATATGCACTGCACAATATGTCATCAAACTCTATAGCAGATTGAGCTGTGACTTAGAAACTCATTAAAAATCTAACATGAGGAGATTATGCTCTCTGTCCTGAGAAATATCAACAAGAACAACGTTGTTATACAGTATGTTATCATAGTAAAAATGTGTATTAGTTGGTGAGCTGTTATTATTGTCACATTAGTCTCATACTTTTGAAATAATCAAAAAACCTTGTGAATTAAATTAATTAAACAATAATTTGTAATGGTAACACCTTAATTTAAATACTATTAACTTGTAGTTTATTAACTGAGTGTTATTGAGATATGGGCAGTTTATTTGTACTTATATAGCACATATTTTGCATAATGTTATTCTATATTCCTAATTCTACCTAATACTTCAACCAACTACTGCCTTAATAACTATTATAACTATTATTAAGAAGCAAATTAGTTGTTTATTTTGGAAAAAGTAATAGTTAATGGCTTGTTAATAGCTACAATACTTAAAAACAATTTTGTTAAAACAGGAAGCAATATTGCTAAGAAACGAAATATATAAAAATAATCATTTTAAAAACTTTATTAAATCATCTTTGTAATTTCTGAAGAATCGTATGACAATGAGAACTGGAGTAATATTGCTGAAAAGTTAGCTTTGCATCACAGGAATAAATTACACCCTACAATATAGACAAACAGACAACACTTTTAAAAAACTGCGAGCTTTAGTTGTCTGTCATAAAAAAAATCCCTAATTTTAATTAAGAGTATTTTTGTTATGACTATTTTTTTGTACACATTTGATGAAATTAAGCAAAATACTTTAAAGGACCAGCGTCAACTTCTTTTAATGCAAACTATTACAACCCAACCCCCCCCAAAAAAAAATGTTTTACATGGATTAAGTTAGGGATGAAGTGCATCCTGGAGGTTATCACAGAATAAAGCTCAGCAGGATTGTTGGCAATCAGACACAAAGCACTGTTGTATAAAACTGAAAGACTGTTTCTGCAAAAACAATGTGGATGTACTTTATCCTGCCTATAACAGAACTGCTTGCCACAAAACATCAAAATTAGAAACAAATTTTTGTTCTGAGCCACAATAGTTTTATTTAAATTTTTAACTAAATGCAAATCTGACAAAAATGAAAACAGCTGATGGAGTATACACTAACCTGCACATTATTCAGACACAAGATGGCGCCAAATAGTCAAAACAGCAAAGCTGACAGAAACAAAAACAGCGGATGGAGTATATACTAACCTGCACATTATTCAGTCACTAATGAAAACAGCTGATGGAGTATACACTAACCTACGCAATATTCAGTCACAGGATGTTGCCAAACTGTCAAAACCGCAAAGCTGACAGAAACGAAAACATCTGATGGAGTATACAATAACCTGTGCATTATCCAGTCACAAACAAAAACAGCTGATGGAGTAAACACTAACCTGCACATTATCCAGTCACAAACGAAAACAGCTGATGGAGTATACACTAACTTGTGTAATATTCACACACAAGATGGCGCCAAACAGTCAAAACAGTCAAAACTGCAAAGCTAACAGAAACAAAAAAGCTGATGGAGTATACACTAACCTGCATAATATTCAGACACAAGAGTGCGCCAAACAGTAAAAACCACAAAGCTGATAGAAACTAAAACAGCTGATGGAGTATACACTAACCTGCGCATTATTCAGGCACAAGATGGCGCCAAACAGTCAAAAACACAAAGCTGACAGAAACGAAAACAGCTGATGGAGTATACACTAACCTGTGCATTATTCAGCCACAAGATGGCGCCAAACAGTCAAAACCACAAAGCTGACATTAATGAAAACAGCTGATGGAGTATACACTAACCAGCACATTATTCAGTCACAAGATGGCGCCAAACAGTTAAAAACGCAAAGCTGACGGATACAAAAACAGCTGATGGAGTATACACTAACCTGTGCATTATTTATTCGCAAAATGGCGCCAAACAGTAATAAACACAGCTGACAGAAACCAAACCAGCTGAAAAAGCATATACTAACCTACATATAATTCATTCAGATGATGAAACCGTGGGGTGACAAGACAAATTTGAACATATTCACTGACGGCCAATGTAACTTCCAGATTCATATGTTATTTAGAGGTTGTTATCTCAGAATAATATACCTTGGAATGTCTCAACTTACCAATCAGAATCAAGTATTCCAGACAGCCGTGTAAAAACTTGTTTTATCTGTCTCTCTGGCAGGTGATTGCTGGTTCTTGTCTGCGGTGGCGTCTCTTTCTCTCTATCCTGCCCTTCTGGATCGTGTGGTTCCCGCAGGCCAGGGTTTTCAGCAGGGATACAACGGCTGCTTCTGCTTTCAGGTTAACACTGTGCGCTGCTATACAGAATAAAGCAGCTAGGACGGTCCTAATGCAGTCTCTCTGTCTGTAGTTTTGGCAGTACGGCGAGTGGATAAGTGTGAAAATCGATGACCTTTTGCCGACATGCAACAATCAGCTGATCTACCTGCACTCCGCCAGCAGAGATGAGTTCTGGAGCGCGCTGCTGGAGAAAGCTTATGCCAAGTCAGTGGACTATTTGCATGTTTAAAGGGGCAGTTCACACACAATCTTTATTTTGTCATCATTTAATCTGTCTTTTGTTAGTCAAAACCCATTTGAGTTTTGTTTTCTTCTGTTACAAAATAAGAGTGGTGGGTGGCTTAGTGAGTAGCACGATCGCCTCACAGCAAGAAGGTCGCTGGTTCGAGCCCCGGCTGGCAAATTGGTATTTCTGTGTGGAGTTTGCATGTTCTCCCTGTGTTGGCGTGGGTTTCCTCCAAGTGCTCCGGTTTCCCCCACAGTCCAAACACATGTGCTATAGGGAAATTGAATAAACTAAATTGGTCGTAGTGTAAGAGTGTGAATGAGTGTGTATGGATGTTTCTCAGTACAGGGTTGCAGCTGGAAGGGCATCCACTGTGTAAAACATATGCTGGATAAGTTGGTGGTACATTCCTCTTTGGCGACCAGTGGCGGTTCTAGTTTAATAGGCATCTTGGGTGAACTACCCCATTTTTCAATAAATATAAAAATGTATTATTATTAATAATATTATACAATTATTTTTCTGAATAAATTACAGAAATCAATCCTAAAAATGACTGGAAAACATGTAACAACTGGAGTGATATGCTAAGATCACTTACGAAATATTTTGCATGAATATTAATTATGACAATTCTATAAAATACCAAAAAAAAGAAAAATGTTTTATAGAATTATCTGTTAAGACCTGACCCATGGGCAAGAATGAATGTCATGAAGTCTTACCTTCCTGACTCTTTATACCTACTTTCTGCTTTATAGCTATGCTTAGTGAAAGTAACATCATCATCATATTACATAAACTTTAGTTTTGTTGACTTGCAAAATTCGCAGCGTGCCGACACCCTTGCACAAAAGGCTGTTTTCGTGGCATGTATTTTATCTGAGTGCATGCAAACAACCGGGATTCACACAGGAGCGTGTGTGAGGCATGCGGGAATGGTTTTCTGCAGGCATGCATCAGTTTGCTTTCACCAGTATTGTTTCGATTGCACATACAGAAAAACAGTCTTGCTCGTGCAAAATATGGCAAATTTTAATGCCCCCTAACGTCTTTATTCTGGGATTGCCACACTAAATTAATACGTTTGCATAAAGTAAATCGTATCTCAATACTTGTAACTCGTGGCTGAACTATCATAGTACGATGCATCATTTGGGAAAAGAACTATGTAGTGACGAGGGTTTCCCAAAACCCATAGTTTTTAGTCGTAGATCCATCGTTTGAACCACGTTAGTTAACGTAAAACACCCATAATGATGCTCTAAACTGGGCGAAGGAACTACTTCTTTAGAGAAAAACAATATTAGATTTGTTAAAACATGCACTCGCTTTTAATTTAAATATATGTAAATGGCACATAGGGTTTGCTTTACTAATATTATTGAGAAGTTGGACATTACATATTCTGTTCTAAAACATATCACTTACAAAAGCTAACACGTATTCTAATATGATATAAATCATATAAATAAATAAATAATGAGGCTTTTTATTATAAAATGAAATGTAATATTTATTATTTATTGGAAATGAAAAAAATCATACTTTAATAATAATATTAATGATATTAATGATGATGATGATGATGATGATTATTATTATTACTATTATTATTAAGTAGGATTTTAATTTTTTTTTCAAAAGTCTACTTTTACAATTTGTAAACCACAGCAGAAAGTTCTATCCAGCAGGCCCGTGTCATATACAGTACAGTTACTTAATAAATAACCCACTGTATTTTAAAAGAATTAACGTATGCTATAAAGTTTTGTTTTCACAAGCTTTGTAGACGTAACATAAATTCCGCTTTTAAATAATTTGTTTATTTAATAATTTAATAATTTTTTAATAATTCATTTAAAATGAATTTACTTTCATGAGGCTGTGTTTAAAATGACATTAATGTTTTCAAAGTGCACTGCGAAGGGAGCACAACTGTAAACATGAAGATCGCTAAAACTGAACTGTCAAAATAGTTTGAAAGCAAATTACACCTAAGAGAGATGACCTTAAAGCTTTTTTTATTTTTAATAATTCCAGCTTTGAATGTCAGAATGTTCAAAATGAATGGGGCATAGGGGGGATAAGTGGAAATAGAACACAGCCAGGAACTATGTTTCTAACAACAGCTCCAGAGCTGTAGTTTCAAGAGCTCAAGTTTGCGACGCAGTTTGCGAATGTTCGTTGGAGCGATGGATTTGGGAAACGGCAAATCAACAAACTATGTATGTAACAATGGAACTTGCGACCTTAGTTTGCTAACGATGGTTTTGGGAAACGCACCCCTGGGCGATTACCCATATTGCCCATGACTAAATCCACCACTGGTGGCGACCCCTGATTAATAAAGAGACTAAGCTGAAAAGAAAATGAATTAATGAATTTGACCTCTTTGGCTATGATCAGGCAACAAACTTAAGACTTACGAAGTTTTGCAATTTTGTGGAAATTTAAAAGACCAGAATTAATTTTGAAAACTAAAACCCATTGTGACGTTATAAGTATCTTTATTGTCTCGTTTTATTGCATTTTTGCCAAATATTTCTTTTAAATAATCTTGCCCTCAAACTTTTGCAACACAGGCTCATTCTGAAAACGTAGTCCCATGTACGATTCTGGAGACCGCGAATTATGTAGCCAAAGGTACGTATGGCTGCATTATATTTTTTAAACGAACGCTATGGGGCGGTATGACGGCCTTCCTTTTTGCGCTTACTGTCTGACTGCTTACCTCCGTGTGGACGGCTGTCCTGCTCTAACCAGTTTGTTCAGTTAGCTCGTCATGTACGTTGGCAGACTTGAAACGCAGAGAGAAGACGACCACAACGACGGGGTTCGAGTCTAGTGAAGAACAGTTTCAGAAATCAGGTAAGACAAAAACAGAATATAAAAAATAAAAGAAACAAGTAAACAATAGGGTGAGAATGTAGTAAAATCCGAAAACGTGGTAAAAATCAGATGAGGGCTTTTCTTTTTCTGGATGGCTTTTGTAAATTGTTGGTTGGGTTTAGGGAAGGAGGAGGGTGGGTCAGTCGATTTGTCGGTCAGTCAGTCATTCAGTTAGCCAGACAGTCAGTTAACAGCGGCCTCTGGTGGGTTTACGCGAGAACAGCAGGTGCGAACAACACTCGCAAGAGAAATATGAGATATGAAAAAGCATACACAGCAGCCTCTTGTGGATTCGTAAAAACAAAAACTGCAAAAATATGTACCTCATGGGACGTATTTCGCAGTCTCCAGAAACCTACATGGGTCAACGTTTTCAGAATGAGCCAGGGTTGAACTTTGGAATAATTGCATGTCCAAGTAGCAATACGCACTCCGCTTTCCTTAGTCACTGTTATTGCTCCTGTTTTCTTATTTCACAGGCTGAAGGGAGGTTACAGTGCTCTGAATATGGGTTTCCCTCATGAGGCAATGGTGGACATGACAGGTGGGATTACGGAGGTTTTCATGGTGGCGTCTCTGCCTCGGGCACTGGGTTCATTCCTGAGGTCTTTACTGGAGAAAGGAGCTCTGATCAACTGCGCAAACTCACAGGTTTACATACTCTTCATTCATTCACTTGTTTTTCTGCTGCTTAGTCTCTATTTCAGAGATTGCCACAGCGGAATGAACCACCAACTATTCCAGCATATGTTTTACACAGCGGATGCCCTTCCAGCCCGTCTTTAAAATATTTTTTTAGCTATCAAAGTATCCTGGAAAATGCATTACATTTTCCATAGATATCTTGATAATGATGGTCAAACTACTTACTTAAAGGACACCTATTTTACCCCATTTACTAAAGGCAAGATAAGACTTTGGTGCTTCCAGAATGTGTCTGTAAAGCTTCAGTTTAAAATACTCGTCAGATCATTTATTATATCTTTCAGAATCTGTCAATTTTGCTGTCTGAGTACAGTGTAGCTGTTTTTGTAGCCTGTGGCTTTAAATGCAAATGATCTGCTTCTCCCTGCCCACCCCTCCCACGTGCGTGTCTGCTTCTCCTGCGTTACATCAGATAAACAGCCGCCAATGACAGAGACAGACATGGATGAAGCTGAAAGGCAGCTCATTAGTCAAAAATAACAAGTATGTTAATTTCATGTATTTGCATTGGAGTGTATTCAAGCCTTTCCGAAATGATGAGTCACACACAAATGTCATTTGCTAACCTATTTATTGGCCAGTTTCTACTGAGTGGTACAGTACGGTTCGGTCTACTTTTATGGCAGTTTGAACTGTCAAAAGGTATCAAAAAGTGAACCGTACCACTTTTAGGTACCCTTTTTAGAAGGAGAAGAGCAGAATCTACTCTGTGCCCTATAGTTGTTTACAAGGCCATCTAGGCGCGAGCGTCTGCGTCTACATTTGAAACAACAACTTCTTAAGCTGTTGATAATAACGTACGCATGATTATTGAAGTGCTTCTGACATCTGATCCTTTCAGAAATGGACAAATGTGAGAGTGAAGCATAAAAAAACAAGAAGCCAGACAAAAAAAACCCACATTGTTTCAGCAACCCGAATCATAATCAAACTGCAATGTTTAACTATTATCATCTCCTTTTAAACTATTATGAACTCGGAATCACTGATTTACTCTCTAACAGAGGTTACATGTGCTGGTGAAGATTAAAGACACAGATGAGAGGTTTGCACTGACTGTAGGCTATACATTGCATGTTGTTTTTGAACCCAAACAAGGACTAAATGTCTGCTGTGTGCAGTTTTTTTGTAATTGGTAACATATCGGAGACTGTAAGGGGCTGTATGTGTTCATATATGTTCATTTATTTATTTATTTTATATAATAACATGACGTTACAGTCATTGATCTGCAAATATAATTAAATAATGTTCATAGAAACGTTAGTAATAAACATTTATACACAGGTATTTATGTGTATATGAGCAACGCAGTGCAGTAGGTAGTGCTGTCGCCTCACAGCAAGAAGGACGCTTGTTCGAGCCTCGCCTGGATCAGTTGGCGTTTCTATGTGGAGTTTGCATGTTCTCCCTGCGTTCGCGTGGGTTTCCACTGGGTGCTCGGGTTTCCCCCACAGTCCAAAAGACATGCGTTACAGATGAATTGGGTAGGCTAAATTGTCCGTAGTGTATGAGTGTGTATGGATGTTTTCCAGAGATGGGTTGCAGCTGGAAGGGCATCCACTGGGTAAAACATATGCTGTATAAGTTGGCGGTTCATTCCACTGTGGCGACCCCAAATTAATAAAGGGAGTAAGCCGAAAAGAAAATAAATAAAAGAATTTATGTGTATAAGGCATCTGTTTTGTGAGAAATGCTTCTTGTATATGTGAACGACCCATATAGCTTTACTTTGAGCGAGATTTCTTCGAGCGAGAATGACGTCGACTGAAACTTTCTGTCGTACACCACGCCCACCATTGGTATCCTTTTGGCAGTGGAAATGCAAGCCTGATAAAGGTGACCCATACTGACCCGTACTGTACTGTACCACTCAGTGGAAACGGGCCACACATATGGGCGTTTACCAAGCGGCAACCTCCCGCTCTCCCTCAGGAAGCCAATACGGAAGTAACTAAAACTGCTATTCATCCGAAATTCCGCTAGTCCTGGCCGCTCCTGGCTCCAGAATAGAGCAAATTTCAATTGAGCCCACTGTTAGAATGGCCAACTTTACAGCAGAAAAAAAGGTGTTTACAGCCTGGTACAAAAAAAGATTTTGGTTAATACAGCTAATATTACCCTTCATGACAACTCTGAGGGGGGTGAATTTTTTTATAACTCATCCGTTTCCTTTATATTATACTTTATATTATACTTTATACTTGTTTCCTACAATTATTAGAGGGCATGGCATGCTGAGTGCACTTAATTGTGCTCACAAACCATTCACGTGGCCTCCGTTTTCCATGTGAGTAAAGTTATTTACTTGTATACCATCTCTATACATGTATTTGTTTTATTTAAGATCATTTATCGTTTATATTTATATTTAGAGCTGTAATGCACTCCAGAATCTGACGAATTTATTAACGTTAGCTGTAGGCTGTAGATCAGTCATCTGAAGCGTTGTTATACAGTGTTATGCTGGATTTCATCAATAGTCTTACATTAGCTAACACAGACTATTTCTGAAGTGTTTGGAAGTAATTCGCGTTTTCCTCCTGTTGAAAAACGTCATAAGAACAATGTTTAGTGGCTCAATGTATTACAGCAGTGTTTTTAAAAGTCTGAACACTTTATTGATATAGTGTACAGCCAAGCACAAGTGGTCAGAATACAACGAGTCGCAGGTGATAAAGTATTAAGCGTTCTCCCTAAGTAAAGTGTGTCTGAACCAGGTCCAAGCAAAATGCCAGCAGGTGTCTGTAGCTCCGCTCACTCTCCGCCTCTTTGCCCTTGTTTGGTATCCCGCTGTGGGTGTGATGACGCGCAAACAAAATGGCGACGGTTGGCCACGCCTACTTGTGGCTTCTTTTGCGCTCTATAGAAACCTATGGGTGACGTCACGGACACTACGTCCATATATTTTACAGTCTATGGCGTTTACTGACAACATGTGGCTGTGGTGATTATAGTTGTTACATAGCAATTTTACTTTCTTTATTACAAACAGGCCCTGTTTTAAAAACATTTTAAACTTATAAAAATCACAGAGTTGGAACAGATCTTTTAATCTCAGTTTCTTTGCAAAAAAAGTTCTGTTTACATGTTGTGTATACATGATATTATAGAAACATGCTGCCTGCCAATTAATTGCGGTCAGCCTCAAAATGGGAGGCATTTGGATCCTAGTTTAACGTCTGTTAATTTGAAACTTGTGTTTATTTTATTCCAATATGACTGTGGACATACTATACCTACACACCGTTCTGTCCAAACAGCTTACAAAAGTTGGTTTTCACCATAGGTGCGCTTTAATAAACTAATTTAATTCCATCATTTTGTTCCAACACAAATTGATTGTATGGATGCCACCATTTTTTTTACAGTCTACTATTACAAATGTCTTAACTTCTACAGGAATGTATAACTGCAATGTGGCTGTATTAAATGACATGTTTAGTACATCTGCATTGACCCCAGGCTGAGTTTCCTGCTCGAGGGGACATTAGTTACAGCTCATTGATCAAAACCTGCATGTTTGAGCCTGCAACCTTTCAGTCAGCAGTCCAGCTCTTCAACCAGCAATGTGTGTTGAGTATAATCATAAGATTGATAACGTAAGCTTCATTTTCCAACTCTTTATCAAAGTTTAAATAGCCAAAAATTACATATTCATACAGTAAACAAAAAATAACAAGGCAAGGCAAGTTTATTCATATAGCAAGCAGTGGCAATCCAAAGTGCTTTACATAAACAGGATTAAAAGAGACAACTATAAGAAAAATAAAAACAAATAATATAAAAACAGATTAAAATGTGTTAAACAGGTTATAAAGGAATGAAAAAGAAAAGAAAGACACAATAGTGCGATCTGGCGGATGTAGCACAGTGCTCATTCAGTAAAGGCACAGCTAAACAGATGTGTTTTCAGTCTTGATTTGAATGTGACTAATGTTGGAGCACATCTGATCATTTCTGGAAGCTGATTCCAGCAGCGGAATTCACCGTTTTGACTGAACTCTTGGAACTTCTAGTTTATATGATCCTAAAGATCTGAATGATCTGTTGGGTTTGTATTCAGTGAGCATATCTGTAATGTATTGAGGTCCTAGGCCATTTAGTGATTTATAGACAAGTAGTAATACTTTAAAATCTATTCTGAATGTAACTGAGAGCCAATGTAAAGACCTGAGGACAGGTGTGATGTGCTCTGATTTCCTGGTTCTGGTCAGAATCCTGGCTGCAGCGTTCTGAATGAGCTGTAAATGTCTGACTGTCTTTTTAGGAAGACCGGTGAGGAGGCCATTACAGTAATCCACCCTGCTGCTGATAAAAGCATGAACAAGTTTCTCTAAGTCCTCGCTGGAAACAAAGCATCTGATTCTTGCAATGTTTTTGTGGAAGCACTTTATTCTTTATAAATTTAGATATCTTCCACCAGAAACTTTTTGTATATTGACAATGCCAGAAAATATGATGTACTGTTTCTTATGCTGCGTTCACACCAGACGCGGCACGCACGTCAAGCGCGAGTGATTTACATGTTAAGTCAACGCAAACGACGAATAGACATCCTGCGGCGCGATACGCGCGAATGGCGCGGAGCGAATGACGCAAATTGCGCGAATGTCGCGGTGCATATACCGCGATACGCGCTAGGCGAATTGAGCGTTTTGCGCGTTTGAGCGCTTAACGAACGTTTCGCGTGAATCTCTCGAGTTCGAAAATCGGAACTTCAGCAGACATTTGCGCCGCGTTAACCTATCAGAAGCTTGCTCTTGTGGGGGCGTGATTGTGACGTAG
This sequence comes from Danio rerio, assembly GCF_052040795.2. Classification (NCBI taxonomy): domain Eukaryota; kingdom Metazoa; phylum Chordata; class Actinopteri; order Cypriniformes; family Danionidae; genus Danio; species Danio rerio. Next base: position 46,124,852 of record NC_141035.1, read on the forward strand.
AACCTGTTGATGGTGTCCCGGGGGAAATCCTCCAGGCGACACCGACAACAAGTCATCAAACTGGGCTTGGCTCAGTCAGAAGCAACGTTGAAAGCCTCCGTCATCCAGGTTCAGTTTTTGGAGGAGTTTATGAGCTCACAGAGCTGGATTCACCCCTGAAAGGATGTAGTGGACTCAGACACGACCCTAAACGTATCGACACTGTTTTTCAGTCTTTATAAAGCACATAAACACTGTTATTTTCTTAATAAAATCCATGTTAGCCATTTAACTATGAAGCAAGAGTCACCGGGCAGACAGAAGCCCTGCCCATCACGCGAATCCGCGTCTGTTTTGAAGTGAATTTGACAGGCGAATGAAGCGGATTTGACGCGGGAATGAAGCGGGGGTTGACGCGCGAATGAAGCGAGTAAACTCAAATGTTCACGCGGCTATTTACGCGCGAATAGCGCGATTTATACGCGCGTTCCGCGTCTGGTGTGAACACAGCATTAGTATAATGAATAGAATGAACAACTGGCATACATGTCTTCATTAAATCTGGTAGGCAAACAGTTCCTTTTCGAAGTCCGGTGTTTTCTTAAAGGGATAGCTCACCCTAATATTCAAATTTACTCACTATTTGCTCCTGCAACATGTGATTTCAAACATTTATTAGTTTATTTATTCTGATAAACACTTTTAAGCCCTGCTCACACTAAGATTTCAGCCACGATTTGAGACAAATTTGCGAAATCCTAAAAGATTCCTGAAATCCTCAGCTAAAATCTGTGATCTTTGATCGTGGGTTTGACATGTTCACTGACAGCCCGTCACGATCAGGTTTTTCCTATGATGAAGTTCTGGCAGTGTCAGAAGATTTCAGACACTTTCATTGACAACAGCTGCGATGAGCATCAATACAAGAACCAATAGGAGCGCAGAATCTGATAGCGCAATCCATGCGACAATTCAAATGAGCGAGCGGAAATGTCAAAACAGTGTTTTCTTCCTGGTTTTATTATTGAGACACTCCGCGTGCAAAATTGCCGCTACAGATTGTTTGTTTGCTGTGAGGAATCATTTCAGAACATGGGATAGTGAAAGTGTCACAGGTGGATTTCTTCATTCATTGTCGTTCACTCCGACTTTATGACAGCTGAGATCTTACAGTGTGACATGAGAGCCATGTTCATGCAGTCTGACATGCTACAATCGTTCAGGATTATAAAAAAATCACACAGTGTGAGCCGGCCTTTAAAGATATTTTGAAGTAAGCTGAAATCCTGTAACCGTAGACTGTAATTCGAAAGCGAATACTATGGAAGTCAGTGGTTACAGGTTTTTAGCATTCTTCAAAACATCTTCTTTTGTGTTCAACAGAAGAAAGGAGGTCAAGCAGGTTTGAAACATAAACGATGACGGAATTTTCAGTTTTGGGTGAACTTTCCCTTTAAGACAGGTGTTGTTTTGTGAAGGTATTTCATTGTCTTGTGTCTTTTGTGTGTTTGTGTGTGCGTGTGCGTGCGTGCGTGCGTGCGTGCGTGTGTGTGTGTGCAGGGTCCCCTTGAGAAGAGTAATGAGTTTGGGATTTTGTTCAGACATGCCTATTCTGTGACCGCTCTGGAGACGGTGAGGAGAAATATCTACCATAGTAGTTCAACACTATTTTTCTTTCCCTGTTCTTTGTCAAAGCAGCTCTTGAGTTGTAGTTAAAGGCAAACATATTAGCCCTTCTGTAAAATATGTAATCCAATTATTTCCCATGTGCCTTTTAATGGAGAGAAGATATTCCAGACACATTTTTAAACATAATATTTGCAATAAATAATTATTAATAACGCGCTTTTATACTATTTATACAAATACGAATACAAATTTTTGCTATTTCTGCAGTAGGCATGGGATGATAACCGTGTTTAAGGTATATTTTAATTTTCTGCTATACCGTTCATGAGGTATAAATAAGATTTGGTATTTACGTTTTTTTTTTTTTCTCCCAGCAGAAAAGATATCCAAAGGTACCATTTTAAATATTTAAGAAATCTGTGTTTTTGAAACTAGTAAAGACAGCCGAAGTCAATTATTGATTTGAATTATTCAGCCTGACATGTTTACTGCTCCATAATATTATGAATGTTTCTCAAAATAAAATATATTGTGTTCAAAGGGGAAAAAAGGTTTTGTTTTTTACACATACATTTAAAAAGAATATATTTTAGAGCAATATTCACAGCACCGTGATATCTTTATCTGAGGTTATCATACCATCAAAATCTTATACCGGCCCATGCCTATTCATCATTCAGCACATCGTTTTGTAAACAGAAATAAATCTGTGGATTTATGAAGAATGATTTTGGGAGTATAAAATTGTAACTAAAAACTTAAAACATGAATTAATATAATAATAAAAGTAAATAATATTAATAATATATTAATAATCATTATAATTATCTCATCTTATCTCATTTTCGTCCACTTATCCGGGGCCGGGTCGCGGGAGCAGCAGTCTTAGGAGAGAACCTCAGACTTCCATCTCCCTACTCCCTACGACAGAGCTCCTTACCCTATCTATAAAACTGGATTCATACTTTCGCCTTGCACCACATCGCGCACCTCCGCTGACTGCGCTTACGAAATGGACAAGGCTCTTATACTTGCTGCGTTCGCGGTTGTGATATTCTTTAAAACGGCAGAGAGCGATCAAAAGAAACTGACTGTAAAGTCAGACAGATAAACAGAGAAGTAGGAAGTTTCCGGAACTACGTCATATTATTAATATCATTCAAGATTTTTACATTTATTGTTTTTATTTTAGTGATTGTAAGGATTTTCGTAACCATTAAAGATTTTTTTTATTTAACTTTGATCCATCAATTGCTTTTGTTCCTGTCTTGAACAGTTTTACCTAGTATAATTTATTAAAATATTACTGACTACAGAACATGGGTTGCTCTACAAATATATGTTTATTATGGCAAGAATAAAAGCATAAAAGTAGACTTACTAAAAAATACAAATGTTTTTTTTTTTAGATTTAGCCCGCTGAGCCCCGCTCCACAATTCACACATTACTGGCTGGCAAGTTTCTGTCCTCTTCTTATGCTAAAAGGGCAATAATGGTCCAACATTCCTGACCATGATCACCAATAAAGTCTAGTAAAACAGGCCATCAGTATTGTAAAGCGACAGGTTCAGATATTCTTTTCCAGTCATCAAAGAAATTATTTGTTCCTTAATTATAGTTTTGTAAGTATTAAATTGTTTTAAATTCTAAATTAACCAAATACATCAGTGTAAAACCCATGAATGGTGGAAAAACATATTTCTGTAATTGTGTAGCTGGGTTTCCGCTTTTGTCATGGCCTCTTTTGGCTTTAACAAACTTATCCCTCAAGTTTTTTCCAAACTTTTTAACACAAGCTTTCCTCCTTTCTCACGGCTGTTGCAATTTCTTGCCAAGAGTTATTGATCATCTGGTTATCTCTATGATTACAGATCTTAAAAATGTCTGTGTACAGTCATACTATTTCACACAAAGTCTCTTCAATTATTGTTTTTTTAATTTTAGACTCTTAGTCCATATTCAAAAACATAACAAAGAAAAAAAAAACCCACACAACACACACACACACACACACACACACACACACACACACACACACACACACAATCATAAATATAATTATCATCATTTAAAAAAAAACGTGCAAATATTTTTTCCAGTGTTTCAGATACCAGGAGTGGTGTCACTTAGGTAATAAAATGAATCAAATAAACGTTTTGCATGATAGTTAATAAAGTTATTGAAATTAATATAAAAACTAATAAATAAATATTAACACTCATTTACATAAACAAATAAATAGACTCAATGATGGGCTAGAAAATCCTAAAAACTGTGGCTTATTCTGCAGCCATAATCATTTTTTCTTAAGAGGGCTAATAATATTGACCACAAATAAAATTAGTTTTGATTTTTCATTTAATTAGTTTATCAGTTAGTATCCCAGCCTATTTTTCTCCAGAAGAAAAATATAATCATTAATACCGCAAAAAATGTTCTTGCTTTGTTAAACAGCACTTGGGAAATATATTAAAAAAGGTCAAGAAAATTTACAAGCTAATAATTAAGTCTTCAACATAGTTTCAAAAAAGGTGTCTGAATAATGATTAGCGATCCACAAGAGGGCGCTATCTATCAGCTTAACCGCACTCTAGGTCTGTTTCCTGCAAAGTTAAGCTGAGTTTGATGTATGTGTGTATTTCAGGTAAAGAGCACTATTGGTCCAGTTCAGCTGGTGCGGATCAGGAACCCGTGGGGTAAAGCTGAGTGGGAAGGACCCTGGAGTGACAATAAAGGGTACGAGGACTGTGTGTAGACCCTATAGTTTGTTCATTCATTTTCATTTTGGCTTAGTCTCTTTATTGATAAGGGGTCGCCACGGCGGAATGAACCGCCAACTTATCCAGCATATGTTTTACGCAGCAGATGCCCTTCCAGTCGCAACTCAACACTAGGAAACACTCATACAGTCTCATTCACACTCATACACTACGGCCAATTTAGCTTACCCAATTCCCCTATAGCGCATCTGTTTGGACTGTGGGGGAAACCGGAGCACCCTGAGGAAACCCATGGCGACATGGTGAAAGCATTCAAACTCCACACAGAAATACCAACTGACCCGGCTCGAATCAGCGACCTTCTTGCTTTGAGTAGACAGTGCTCACCACTCCGCAATCGTGCCGCCATAACAATAATATATTACAGAATATTTCTGTTTTTTGCAGTATTTTCCGGTTAGATCAATCGAGGTTTTGCAAGTATAGAGACATTTCTAAAACAGAAACATGACATAACTTATAAATAAAAGCAAATGAACTGTTTATTTATTTAACTATTGGGAAAAAACTGTTTATGACAAAACCTCTCCAGCATTTCAGAGGAAATTGATCTTTCTTTTAATCAATAATGTTTTTTTTTTATATAAGCTAAACAAATAGTCTAAATGACTTTATTTTAAACAATAGAATCTTATGATATTTACATATAAATAGGCAAGTAAATGGCCACCTATTTATGTGTATTGCTCTTTTTATTTATACTTCCTGTATGTTTTTTTTCTGTGCATACAGTTGAAGTCAAAATTATTCGCCTCATGTGATTTATTTAATTTTTTTTTCAAATTTTTCCCACATGATGTTTAAAAGACCAGGGAATCTTTCACAGTATTTCCTTTAATGATTTCTCTTCTGGAGAAAGTCTTTGTTTTATTTCGGCTTAAATAAAAGCAGCTTTAAAAAAAATATTATTATTATTTTATTTATTTAGAGAAGAGGAAAGAAAAAGAACAGGGACAAAAGTGGTTGTCGTAAGGGTTAGAGAATCAAGCCATGATAAATTTGACATACATTATCACAAATTGTTCACAATGACATATTCAGACCATTTTTTCCCAGTATTTGGTACACTTTTTTTTTTAAATCCAATCTTAGATTAAAAGTGAGTCTCTCCATACAGTGTATTTCCTTTACATTTCCTAGCCATTGAGCCCTTGTTGGAGGATCAGCCTGAAACCATTTTCGAGGTTTGGCTTTTCTGCTACTTACCAAGAGGATTTGAATTAAGTACTTGTCAATAGTTGGAATAACTTCTGGTATTTATTTTCCCAAGATATAATGGTATAAATGAGTAGTCCAATTCTTCTCCAGTTATCTTTTTTATTTCAGTTGCTATTTCACACCAGAAGGTTTGAGTTTTTGGGCAAGCCCAAAAACATGAAAATGGTTAGCCATTGAGGTTCCACATTGTCTCCAACAAGAGCCCAAACTTTCTTCTTTAAAAACCATTTTAAGGTCAATATTATTATCCCCCTTAAGCATTATTTGTTTCAGATTGTCTTCAGAACAAACCATCATTATAAAATAACTTGCCTAATTAATAACCCTAACTAACCTAGTTGCACCTTTAAATGTGACTTTAAACTGTATACTAGTGTCTTGAAAAATATCTAGTCAAATATTATGTGCTGTCATCATGGCAAAGATCAAATAAATCAGTTATTCAGCTGTATAAGTGTATCTGTAAATGAGTGTGTTTTGTGTTCAGGATCGAGTGGCATATGGTGACCGCTGAAGAACAGCGGCGTGTGCAGAGAATCCAGCAGGAAGATGGAGAGTTCTGGTCAGACAGCTTTCTCTATTCTGATTGGCTCATTCACAATTTTGTTGTTCTCTGATTGGCCGTTCTGATATCTCCTCTGCGTGGATTCTCTCGTTTTAGGATGTCTTTGGCAGATTTCAGACAAAACTTTGAGCTGATGGAGGTTTGTCACCTGAGTGAAGATACGTTAAGTGAAGGTGATGTGAAAAAGCCATGGAAATGTACATCTCATCACGGACAGTGGACTCCTCTGCAGGGTACATGAGCATCCATATTCATCATAGGCCTCCTGCAATAATAAATCTATATCCACTAATTTTGCAACACAAAACAGAATAACTAAATATAATAATCAAATAAGCGAATTTTGCGAGATGACTTGAATAGCTCTATTTGGAAAGAATTAATCATTTTAGATTGATTGGAGTGGGAGCTAATTGATTGGATTATATGGTGCGCTTATCTGGGCACTCTCACATGCATTACACATAGTCATCCACCACCAGTGTGCAGCATCCACCTGTATGATGCGACGGCAGCCATTTTTGCACCAGACCGCACACCACACATCAGCTGATTGGTGGAGAGGAGACAGTGATGAATGAATGATATTTTGAAGAATGTTGGAAACATGTAAACTTTGGCTTACGTATTAGACAACAAAAATACTATGGTGGTCAATGGTTACAGGTTTCCAACATTCTTTAAAATATCCTCATTTGTGTTCAACAGAAAAAGGAAACTCATAAAGGTTTGAAACTAATAAAGGGGAAGTGAATGATAATTTTTGGGTGAACTATCCCTTTAAAAACACATGCAGATGATAAACCTTAACTGTTATTATGGTTAAACTTCAATGACTCCACAAATCGGATGAAATATGATATCACTGAGCAGTATAGAGTCCCTGTCACTATACTGGGGCATTAGGATCCACACAGAGCGCAGGTAGGGCGCCCCCTGCTGGCCTTACTAACACCACTTCCGGCAGCAGCCCAGCTTTCCCATGTGGTCTCCCATCCAGGTACTGGCCGGGCGCAGCCCTGCTTAGCTTCAGTAGGCGACCATGTGAGAGCTGCAAAGAGCTAGCTGTAATCACATTCTGTCATGATCATTCTCTGAGATATTTAATATGCTAATGATAACTGTATATTAACTGTAGTCATTTTTGGGTGTACTATCCCTTTATAAACATGCATATGATAAATGTTCACTGTGCTATTATGGTTAAACTCTGCAAATCTGACTGAATTCAATAGAATTAAAATGTATTAAAGCTTAAAAAGGTATAGTTTCTGTGCCTGAATGTGGCATCGGGTCCGTGATGTCATTTACTTCCAATTTTTTTTTATTTTAAAGGTCCGTAATGGCCCATTACTATACAATAAGAATAACTTTTGCATAGATAATGGTAGAGACATTTTTCTTTTTTCTTATGATAACTGACATGTGCAGGAACCAGCAACATTAACTACAGCAACCTAGACCACACAGAACCTAAAAGTACACTTTCAAATTTGAGTTTATAGAAATAAAAAAGCGCCTCTTTTTTGGAGGGGTTTATTATAAAACAGACAATATATGCAATTACTGTAATCACTTTCAACAGTGTTTTATGAAAATTCAAAGGGTTTTCTTTTAAATGATACCAAACGTTTGCATTTACATCTCTGCATGTGGATTTGGGGAGCCTTTAAATTTAGGTAGGCAAAATCCAGGTGGAAACCCCAAAATAGCACTGAAGTTTAAGAAGTGAAATTCTTTTGAAATACTTAGTCACAGGCCTTAAAGGGTTAGTTCACCTAAAAATGAACATTTACTCAATATTTGCTCTCCCTGAAGTGGTTTCAAACCAATATAAGTTTCTTTGTCTTGTTGAACACAAATGAGGACATTTTGAAGAATGTTGGAAACATGTAACCATTGACTTCCATATTAGACAACAAAAATAAGTTTCAAACAAGTAATGGGGAGTAAATGATCCTTTTTGGGTGAACTATCCCTTTATAAACATGCATATGATAAATGTTCACTGTGCTATTATGGTTAAACTCTGCAAATCTGACTTAATTCAATAGAATTAAAATGTATTAAAGCTTAAAAAGGTATAGTTTCTGTGCCTGAATGTGGCATCGGGTCCGTGATGTCATTTACTTCCAATTTTTTTTTATTTTAAAGGTCGTACTGGCCCATTACTATACAATAAGAATAACTTTTGCATAGATAATGGTAGAGACATTTTTCTTTTTTCTTATGATAACTGACATGTGCAGGAACCAGCAACATTAACTACAGCAACCTAGACCACACAGAACCTAAAAGTACACTTTCAAATTTGAGTTTACAGAAATAAAAAAGCGCCTCTTTTTTGGAGGGGTTTATTATAAAACAGACAATATATGCAATTACTGTAATCACTTTCAACAGTGTTTTATGAAAATTCAAAGGGTTTTCTTTTAAATGATACCAAACGTTTGCATTTACATCTCTGCATGTGGATTTGGGAAGCCTTTAAATTTAGGTAGGCAAAATCCAGGTGGAAACCCCAAAATAGCACTGAAGTTTAAGAAGTGAAATTCTTTTGAAATACTTAGTCACAGGCCTTAAAGGGTTAGTTCACCTAAAAACCTAAAAACATTTACTCAATATTTGCTCTCCCTGCAGTGGTTTCAAACCAATATAAGTTTCTTTGTCTTGTTGAACACAAATGAGGACATTTTGAAGAATGTTGGAAACATGTAACCATTGACTTCCATATTAGACAACAAAAATAAGTTTCAAACAAGTAATGGGGAGTAAATGATCCTTTTTGGGTGAACTATCCCTTTATAAACATGCATATGATAAATGTTCACTGTGCTATTATGGTTAAACTCTGCAAATCTGACTTAATTCAATAGAATTAATATGTATTAAAGCTTAAAATGGTATAGTTTCTGTGCCTGAATGCGGCACTGGGTCCGCGACGTCATTTCCCTGACGTGGTTTCAAACCATTATACATTTCTTTGTCTTCTTGAACAATATTAAGGACATTTTAAAGAATGTTGGAAACATGTAAACTTTGGCTTCCATATTAGACAACAAAAATACTATGGTAGCCAATGGTTATTGTATATTCTTTAAAATATCCTCATTTGTGTTCAACAGAAAAAGGAAACTCATAAAGGTTTGAAACAAATAAAGGGGAAGTGAATGTTAATTTTTGGGTGAACTATCCCTTTAAAAACACATGCAGATGATAAACCTTCACTGTGTTATTATGGTTAAACTGCAAATCTGATCAAATATGGAGCTGATCGACTATAATCCAGACTAAACATCGCACATTCTGTCTATTGCTGATGCACACACTGCGATATCGATGCTAAAAATGATATATTGTGCAGTCTTGTCACCCGTCATGTTCACTTAAAAATGAACGTCAGCACTATTTTAGCTGAATTTGAGCTCTCATCTAATCTCTGATGTAGGTGTCAGCAACCTCAACACTCTTCTTTGCTTACTCACAGTTGAAGAAAAGACCAATTTTCGCATCTTCCTGAAAAAACTGCTGACAGATTGGAAGAAGCTGTCAAAGTGACCAAGCGAAAATGATAAGATAAATACTGGGTGGTACGTTAGGATGTTTCTAAGGGCTTACGCATTTTGAGGGCCCTCAGAGATCTGCTTTTTAGTGTTAACAGTATTAGCTGAAAACGGTCTTCAATGGATCCAAATGATTCAATTTAGGAGGTGATGAAGTTTAAGTATGTAAATTTGCCATACTTACAAAGCATTTCTGTATGGAGTTTGCATGTTCTCCCTGTGTTGGTGTGGGTTTTCTCCGGGTGCTCCGTTTTTTCCCACAGTCCAAAAACATGTGCTATAGGTGAATTGATGAACTAAATTGGTCATTGTGTGTGTGTGTGTGTGTGTGAGAATGTGAGAGTGTATGGGTGTCTGGGTTGCAGCTGGAAGGGCATCCATTGTGTAAAACGTATGCAGGAATAGTTGATGGTTCATTCCGCTGTTCTGTGGTGATCTCTAATAATTAAGGGACTAAGTTGAAGGAAAATAAATGAATATAGTGCTGGAAAAGTTAGAAAATGCACATGTAAAGTGGTTCAAATAATGTTTAAGAAGCCTAAAAATGACATTAAAGCCATTTTGCTGGGATATTGAAATGAAACCGCTTGAAAATACAGTTTTGTTGAATTCAAAATAAGTCAAGTTACTGAATCATTAATAATAAAGTATTTAATTGTAATAGATTAAAGTAGAGTGATCAAGAACAGAAACAAAAATGGGTGTAGAATCCAAGTGCAGTTTTAATTGATGTATAGTGCAGAGAAGTTAAAAAAAAAAAAAAATCCAAAGTGCAAAGTAACAAAATGGTAGGGATGGCTGACGTGAAACTGACGTTTCGACACAGTGTCAAGATCCCGAAGCGCAAGTGTTTCGAAACACTGCACCGAAGCATGATCCGAAACACCCAGGTCACGTGACTAAAGTGTTTCGAAACACTTGGTCACGTGACAAAAGCGATTCAAAGCATCGATCATTTCAGAGGCGTTTCAAGACCCGGAGAATCTGCATTTGACTAGCATGATCTTCATTATAACTCTATCTAGTATGGCCTAGTGGACTGTGCGGGTGCACTATGGTGCTGAATTTCAAATTTATTTTGGGTTCGAATCTCGACTAGTACAAATACTCCAAAATCATTTTTTTATGTATTTTAATCATGTTACTGTTTTATGGTGTAGCCTAGATAGGATAGAGCTGCGGATATGCCATCAATTTAGCATCATTTTTGTAATACTGTAAAACAATAATTCATATTTTTACAGTACTGTGATGGGTTTAGGTTTTGGATAGACGTTAATAAAACACAATAGAAAATTTAATTAATAATATAAATAATTGTTGTTAACTTCTGGCCACAACTTTATCTGATCTAGTAACAACCCTGTTTTATGAACAAAACAATACAAATTTATTTACAAGGTGTTTATTCGGATGTCAGAGCAATGTTGAAACAAAACGATACAATAACAAAGCATTACCAACTGGTAATAAAGCATTTCAAAACAATTGTGTCAGCCTGGATTTGAACCCATTATTCCCACAAACTCTAACCGCTCGAATAAACCATTTCATTATTCAAGGCTACAAAGTGGAGTTTGTTACCTCAATTTGCTCAACAGTTCTTTGCTGAAGCTGCTTCAGTGCAATACAAATAAAATGACCACTAGGTGTCACCGTAGAGTGGTGTTTCGAAGCTTCGACACATTTGCTTCGATAGTTTCAGTGTTTCAGGAAGCCTCGCTTTGCCCACCACTACAAAATGGCAAACAAACAAAACAAGAAGCTAAGACAGATTAACGCGAACTAGACCATAACAAGATACAAGATCAGGTACAACATACCAAGGACAACAACGACCAACAGAGGATAAATGACTGAATATATAGTCCAGGTAATCAACGGAGAACGGAGACAGCTGTGGTTGTAAATCAGTGTAGATGACAGACCGGGTGTGTGCGCGAAAGAATGTATGGAAATGTAGTTCTATAGCCACTGTAGTTCGCTGGGGGTTGCTGGCGAACTACAGTGGCATCTGGTGGACAAACACAGTCATAACAGAAAGTTTGCGCATGTGCCTCTAGCTTGATCTGTCTTATTATTTTTTATTTCCTTTGCTAATGAATATGGGAGAATACAATAGAAACTACTTCATGAGGGAACAATGCCACGGTTTGGGGTCGAATGAGAGTTACATCATCAATAACCAGCAGGCTGAAGTTTGCTCACAGGGTTGCGAGAAAATAAACAAAAACAGTGGAGCTGCGGCAAAATAATGAATAAAAAGAGTGAGGCTATTGTCAAATAAATACATAAATGAAAAAAGTGCGACTGCTGAGAGTGCAAGCAGCTAGAGACACCAGCCCTAACGGCCAGAAAACGGACTGGCCCACCGGGAATATCCTTGTAAAATGGCTTTAATGTCATTTTTAGGCTTCATACCAGGGCCAGAGTGGGACTCCTGGAGTTTTAAGCCTGAGACCGGCCCACCTCAGTTCACGACTGACTGATATAATAATAATAATAATATTACCTTTTTTTTTGGGCGCCTTTCAAAGCACTCAAGGACACCTTACAGCAGATTACAAGTACATCATAAAAATACAAGCAGTAAAAATGACAATCAGCATAAAATTAAACCGGCAAATCATTAAAAGCTATCCTAAACAAAAACGTCTTTATCTGAGATTTAAAATTGGAAATAGAGTCCATCTGGCGAATGTGCAAAGGCAGGGAATTCCATAACTTTGGTGCTGTACAACTAAAAGCCCATTTACATTCTGTGTCACTGCTATTGGAGTTTATATCAGGCCATTTACTAATTTAACATCCAATTACTGAATACCTTTATAGAGTTAGTTCACCCAAAAATGTCAAATATTGCATGATTTTTTGTTATTCTCCAGGCATCCGAGGTACAAGTCAGAATTATTAGCCCCCCTTTGAATTTTTGTTTTCTTTTTATATATATATATATCCAAAATGATGTTTAACAGATTCAGGTAATTTTCACAGTATGTCTGATAATATTTTTTCTTCTGGAGAAAGTCTTATTTGTTTTCTTTTATCTAGTATTAAAGCAGTTTTTAATTTTTTTTAAACCATTTTAATGTCAAAATTATTAGCCCATTTAAGCTATGTATTTTTTCGATAGTCTACAGAACAAACCATCATTATACAATAACTTGCCTAATTACCCTAACCTGCCTGGTTAACCTAATTAACCTAGTTAAGCCTTTAAATGCCACATTAAGCTGTATAGAAATATCCTGAAAAATATCTAGTCAAATATTATTTACTGTCATCATGACAAAGATAAAATAAATCAGTTATTAGAAATGAGTTATTAAAACTATTATGATTAGAAATGGGTTGTAAAAATCTTGTCTCTGTTAAACAGAAATTGGTGAAAAAAATCAACGGGGGCGAATAATTCAGGGGGGCTAATAATTCTGACTTCAACTGTATATGCATATGTGTGTGTGTGTGTGTGTGTGTGTGTGTGTGTGTGTGTGTGTGTGTATGTATGTGTATGTGTGTGTGTAGGTTCACCTCAGTATAATCTGACCCTGTTGGAGGAGGACGACGACCCTAGTGACCCTGAACTAACGTGTTCATTCCTGCTGGCGCTCATGCAGAAACACACTCGGCAGAGAGGAACGCTGCTCTCCATAGCACTGCACATATACAAGGTAACACACTCCACATGTGTGTGTGTTGTTGGAGACACTCGCTGCATTCTGATTGGTTCACTTTACGCAATTTCCGTGAGGCACAGAACACGGCTTTATATCCATCCGCTGGGCAAAACTGATGTTTACAAGTTTCCGTTCTGAACTCTTTGAAGTGGTCGGTAATAAAAGTGTGATGTATTAGTACAGGCAGGTGGCTCAGTGGTTAGCACTGTCGCCTCACACCAGTAATGTTGCTGGTTCGAGTCCCAGCTGGGCCGGTTGGCATTTTTTGTGTGGAGTTGGCATGTTCTTCCCGTGTTGGCGTGGGTTTCCTTCGGGTGCTGCGGTTTCCCCTACAATTGGCTGTAGTGAATGAGGGGTCGCCACAGCGAAATTAAACGCCAACTATTCCAGCATTTGTTTTACGCTTCCAGACACAACCCAGTGCTGGGAAACACCCATACAATCTCACATTCACACACACACTCATACACTACGGCCAATTTAGTTAATCAAATTCACCTATAGCGCATGTGTTTGGACTTCTGGGGGAAACCGGAGCACCCCAGAGGAAACCCACGCCAACAGGGGGAGAACATGCAAACTCCACACAGAAATGGTCAAGCTGGGACTCGAACCAGTGACCTTCTTGCTGTGAGGCAACAGTGCTAACCACTGAGCTGCCTAATAGTTATGTGTGTGTGTGTGTGTGTGTGTGTGTGTGTGTGTGTGTGTGTGTGTGTGTGTGTGTGTGTGTGTGTGTGTGTGTGTGTGTGTGTGTGTGTGTGTGTGTGTGTGTGTGTGTGTGTGTGTGTGTGTGTGTGTGTGTGTGTGTGTGTGTGTGTGTGTGTGTGTGTGTGTGTGTGTGTTGAGGCCCGTGATCATGGTGTCTCCTCCCGGGAGTCTCCGCTGCTCAGCTCCACTAAAGATCAGGGATTTCAGCAGCGGCCGGAGCTGGTGCTGCGCGGTCGCCTGGCACCCGGCCATTACATCATCATTCCTGCCATACAAGAGACCAATCAGAGCGGAGAATTCCTGCTCAGAGTCTTGACTGAGAAAGGAAACACAACCACGTGAGTGAACACCTGACACAGCCGACTTAGTATCACCATGGTAGTCTTATAGAGGAATGTTTGTAAAATTAGAATTAGTAACACAATCAAATTTCCCCTGTCACATTTAAGCCTTAATAAATGATTTATTTGATTGTAAATTGTATATTTGTTGTATAGCGTAGCAGCTCGAGGAGAATGAATGTAAAATGTTTGAAATGTACCTGCAGTTCTGGAAAGAGCATAAGCTTATGTGCTTCAAAACAGTGGCAAAATCTGTGTGTAGAAGATATTAGCATTCAAAACTTTCAGCAATTAGAATTAATGATATTTTACACTCACCGGCCACTTTATTAGGCACACCTTACTAGTACCATGTTGGACCCCCTTTTGCTTTCAGAACTGCCTTAAACCTTTCTGGCATAGATTCAACAAGGCACTGGAAATATTCCTCAGAAATTTTGCTCCATATTGACATGACAGCATCACGCAGTTGCTGCAGATTTGTCGGCTGCACATCCATGATGTGAATCTCCCGTTCCACCACATCCCAAAGGAGCTCTATTGGATTGGGATCTGGAGGCTGTGGAGGCCATTTGAGTACAGTGAACTCATTGTCATGTTCAAGAAACCAGTCTGAGATGATTCACGCTTTATGACACAGCGTGTTATCCTGCTGGAAGTAGCCATCAGAAGATGGGTACACTGTGGTGATAAAGTGATGGACATGGTCAGCAACAATACTCAGGTAGGCTGTGGTGTTGACATGATGCTTAATTGGTACTAATGAGCCCAAAGTGTGCCAAGAAAATATCCCCCACACCATTACACCACCAGCCTGAACCATTGATACAAGGCAGGATGGATCCATGCTTTCATGTTGTTGATGCCAAATTCTGACCCTACAATCCGAATGTCGCAGCAGAAATCGAGACTCATCAGGCAACATTTCTCCAATCTTCTATTGTCCAGTTTTGGTGAGCCTGTGTGAATTGTAGCCTCAGTTTCCTGTTCTTAGCTGACAGAAGTGGCACCCGGTTTGGTCTTCTGCTGCTGTAGCCTATCTGCCTCAAGGTTGGACGTGTTGTGTGTTCAGAGATGCTCTTCTGCAGACCTCAGTTGTAACGAGTGCTTATTTGAGTTACTTTTGCCTTTCTATCAGCTAGAAACAGTCTGGCCATTCTCCTCTGACCTCTGGCATCAACAATGCATTTGCGCCCACAGAGCTGGATATTTTCTCCTTTTCTGGTCATTCCCTGTAAACCCTAGAGACGGTTGTGCATGAAAATCCCAGTAGATCAGCAGTTTCTGAAATACTCAGACCAGCCTGTCTGGCACCAACATCCATGCCACGTTCAAAGTCACTTAAATCCTCTTTCTTCCCCATTCTGATGCTCGGTTTAAACTGCAGCAGATCGTCTAGACCATGGCTGTTTCTCAATTCCAAGAACGCAGAGAACGGACTTGTGTTCTTGTGGAGACCGGTCTTGCCAGGTGTCCTCGGAAGAACGAACTCAGGAGACCGCGAGAACAGAGAACGCGTCCTGTGAGAAATGGGATGCTGCGTTCTTTCTGATGGTCACATGACCTTTACGTTTTTTAAATGGTAAATTATTTAAACATTACAGCATTCATACAACGATTTATTGTTTTTCCCCTCTTCAAAATATATACTTAGCATAAAAACATTATATATATACTCTGCACAATATAAATAAAACAAATTTTAATACGAATTTCAGCAAACACCCTTAATGTGTTTATTCTTTTATTAAGATGTCCATGTTAATGTTTACTTTCACCGTTTCATTTAGGGAAACTCCTGAGATAAATAAGTGATATCTCTGAACTTTAATAATAAATCTATATAAAATGCTGCACTTCCCACCTCCAGTCGCAATGACTTCTGGGACTTCCAGAGCGAGTTCGGTGTTCAAGTCTGCATCAGTGCGTCCTCGATATCAAGAACACATCCGGGAAGTTTCACGCGTCCTCCGTACTTGCGGTCTTGAGTACTGGAACTGAACTTAGGCAGCTGATGCTGACGTTGCACGAGAACACGAGGACGCAAGACTGCTGAAAAACGCTTATTGAGAAACAGCCCATGTCTACATGCCTAAATGCATTGAATTGCTGCCTAGTGATTGGCAGATTAGAAATGAATGCATTAACGAGCAGTTGGACAGGTGTACCTAATAAAGTGTATCACATAACTAAACACTTCAGCTTCTCATCTTGTCTTTGAATATGTAAAACCTCTTGTTCTTGTTGCATCAAATTTATAAAATTATACCAATTACCACATATTTATGTATACATTTAGCTGGAAATCAAAACCAACATTTATCACCAAAGGATTCATTGATTTTCTTTCGGCTTAGTCTCTATTTTAGAGGTCGCCACAGCGGAATAAACTGCCAACTATTCCAGCATATGTTTTGTGCAGCGAATGGCCTTCCAGCTGCAACCCAGGACTTGTAAACACCCATACCGTCACATTCATACACATACACTACGACCAATTTAGCTTAATCAATTCACCTGTATCGCATGTCTTTGGGGAAACCAGAGCACCCAGAGGAAACCCACGGCAACACAGGAAAACATGCAAACTCCACACAGAAATGCCAACTTGCCCAGCCGATACTCAAACCAGCGACCTTCTTGCTGTGAGGTGACAGTGCTAACCACTGAGCCCTACCAAAGACCTAATAAGCATAATAAATATGAGCATTACCTAAATATGAAAATAAATGTGTGTGTTTATATGTAAATATAAATGTGTGTGTGTTTCAGAGCTGCCGAGAGAGCTGGAGTAGCCACAGACTCCCTTACACAGGTAAACAACACAACCTGATGGAGCTTTGCTGCGCTGAACTCTTATTATTACTGCATCTAGTTTTAATCCTTTATGCACGTGTGTTTTTGTGTGTTGGTGTCTACGTGCTGTGTGTGTTTGTGTCTGTGTTTGTGTTGTGTCTTTGTGTGTTGTGTGTTTGTGCTTTTGTGTGTGTTTGTGTGTGTGTATGTTTGTTCTTATGTGTGAGTTTGTGTGTGTTTGCTTTTTTATGTGTGTGTTTATGTGTGTCTGTGTGTTTTGTGTGTGCTTGTTTCTCAGTCTGTGTGTGCGTGTTTGTGCTTATATGTCTGTGTGTGTTTGTGTTTATGTGTGTGCTTGTTCTTATGCGTGTTTTTGTTTATGTGTGTGTGTTTGCTTTTTCTCTGTGTGTGTTTATGTGTGTCTGTGTGTTTTGTGTGTGCTTGTTTCTCAGTCTGTGTGTGCGTGTTTGTGCTTATTTGTGTGTGTGTGTTTGTGTTTATGTGTGTGTTTGTTCTTATGCGTGTTTGTGTTTATATGTTTGTGTTTGCTTTTTCTCTGTGTGTGTTCATGTGTGTCTGTGTGTTTTGTGTGCGCTTGTTTCTCAGTCTGTGTGTGCTTGTTTGTGCTTATATGTGTGTGTGTTTGTGTTTATGTATGTGTTTGTTCTTATGCGTGTTTGTGTTTATGTGTGTGTGTGTTTGCTTTTTCTCTGTGTGTGTTTATGTGTATCTGTGTGTTTTTTGTGTGTTTGATTTTCTAAATATGTGCTTGTTTCTCTGTTTGTGCGTGTTGTGCTTATATGTGTGTGTTTGTGCTTATGGGTGTGTTTATGTGTAAGTGTGTTGGTGTTTATGTGTGTCTGTGCGTGTGTTATGTGTTTGTTAGTATGCGTGTATGTCTGTGTGTTGTGTGTTTGTTTTACTGTGTGTGTTGGTGTGTGTGTGTGTGTCTGTGTTTGCATGTGCTTATGTGTGTACGTGTTTGTGCTTATATGTATGTGTATGTTTATGCTTACGTGTGTGTGCTGCGAGTTTGCCTGTGTGTGTGTGTGTTTGCATGCGTTTATGTCGTTGTGTGTTTGTGCATATGTGTGTATTTGTGCATATGTGTGTGTTTGTGTGAGTGTGTTTGTGTGTCTGTGTGTGTGTGTGTTGTATGTTTGTTTGTATGCATGAATTTCTGTGTGTTTGTTTTTCTATGTGTGTGCGTGTGTCTGTGTTTGCATGCGTTTATGTGTGTGCATATTTATGCTTATGTGTGCGTGTGTGTTTGTGTGTGCATGCTTGTACTGCTTGTGTGTGTGTGTGTCTGTATTTGTTTATGGGCGTGTGTACATGTGTGTTTGTATATACAGTATTTGTTTGTTTATATTTGTGTGTATATATTTGTGCATTTATCTTTGTGTGTATATATTTTTGCTCATTTCTTTGTGGGTATATACTTTTGCGTATATGTTTGTGCATATATAATTGTGCATATATCTTTGTGCGTATATAATTGTGTGTGTATATTTGTGCGCATATTTTTGTGTGTATATTTTTGCGTATATCTTTGTGCGTATATCTTTAAGGGTATATATTAGTGTGTATGTATTTGTGCATATATCTTTGTGCGTATAAATTTGTGTGTATATCTTTGCATATATCTTTGAGGGTATATATTTGTGCATATATGTTTGTGCGTATAAATATGTGCGTATATCTTTGTTCGCAAATATCTTTGGGTGTATATCTTTCTGCATATATATTTGTTGTTTGTATATATTGGCATATATCTTTGAGGGTATATATTTGTGCATATATATTTGTGCGTATATCTTTGAGGGCATATATTTGTGCATATATATTTGTGCGTATATCTGTCCGTATATCTTTGAGGGTATATATTTGTGCATATATATTTGTGCGTATATCTGTCCGTATATCTTTGAGGGTATATATTTGTGCATATATATTTGTGCGGATATCTTTGCAAATATCTTTGAGGGTATATATTTGTGCATATATATTTGTGCGTATATCTGTCCGTATATCTTTGAGGGTATATATTTGTGCATATATATTTGTGCGGATATCTTTGCAAATATCTTTGAGGGTATATATTTGTGCGTATATCTTTGAGGGTATATATTTGTTTGTATATCTTTGCTTATATCTTTAGGGGTATATAATTGTGCGTATTTCTTTGACGGTATATATTTGTGCATATATCTTTGAGGGTATATATTTGTTCGTATATCTTTGCTTATATCTTTAAGGGTATATAAGTGTGCGTATATCTTTGACGGTATATATTTGTGCGTATAACTTTGTGCGTATATATTTGTGTGTATCTTTGTGTGTGATTGTGTGTAGCCACTGTCTCCAAGACTTACTGGCTTGCCGTCTACAAATGAAGCAAGAGATCTGTTTGTGAAACACTGTGCAAAGGTAAAACACACACACACACATAACACTCAGACAAATGCGCACACATTAACACAAACAGACACACACACACACAGATTTACATGCACACGAATAGAAACCAAACATATGTATTGCATGTGGAACTGTACTGTGTGAGTTGACCTAGTATTTGTGAGTGCTGCAATGTTTGTTTACTGTGTGTGTGTGTGTGTGTGTGTGTGTGTGTGTGTGTGTGTGTGTGTGTGTGTGTGTGTGTGTGTGTGTGTGTGTGTGTGTGTGTGTGTGTGTGTGTGTGTGTGTGTGTGGTCTATGTAGGGCCCTTACTGTCGGCCTCTGGATCTCTATAACCTGCTGACCGAAGCCATCTCAAAGGGAGGTGCGCACATGTTTATTCACGAGCTGTTTCTCAGTCATTTCTCTTTTCCAACATTTGCATTTCAATGCAAAGCACAGTAGCGCAGCAGAAGTGCTGTTTACTGTTCCTCTGCGCTACCGTTATATTCATAATGCAAGGCGAGTTGAACAACATGCAGGATGTGATGCTGTAACCAGTGAGGAAGTGAGCTGGAAGATATTGTTTCTGCTTCCTGTTTTCAGTCTTTGCAGGGAGCGAGAAGATGCTGAGTCTGGAGCACTGCAAGAGCTTCGTAGTGCTCATGGATGTATCCTGCCTATCTAGTGCACTTAGAAGTCAAAAACGATTTAGAATAATTCAGTTTTTGTTTTTAAATCTCTTTT
Organism: Danio rerio; assembly: GCF_052040795.2. Lineage (NCBI taxonomy): Eukaryota > Metazoa > Chordata > Actinopteri > Cypriniformes > Danionidae > Danio > Danio rerio. The sequence goes on from NC_141035.1 coordinate 46,145,259, forward strand.
GCTCACAAAGACTAGATTAGTTTGATTATGAATACAGTAAAAGCAGTGATGTTAATTATTATTGCTATTTAAAACTAGCTGTTTTCTGTGTGGTTAGAGCAAAATGTATAAATAATAATTACAGAATTGGACGACACAGTGGCTCAGTCTCTGCACAGTAAGAAGGTTGCTGGTTTGAGTCCCAGCTGGGGCAGTTGGCATTTCTCTGTGGAGTTTGCATGTTCTCCCCGGGTTTGGCGTGGGTTTACTGTGGGTGCTCTAGTTTCCCCCACAAACTAACACATGTTCTATAGGTGAATTAAATAAACTAGATTGTCCATAGTGTATGAGTGTGTGTGCGTGAATGAGAGTGTATGGGTGTTTCCCAGTACGGCAAATGAATGAAAGGAAAATGAATGAATTACAGAATAACAGAATTTTTCCACACAATTACCCAATTCTCCAGTGTCACGCGATCCTTCTGAAATTAATCTAATAATTAAATGGAATACATTTAAGTTGAACCAACTCAAAAACTTAAATTGAATTAACAGTATTGTACATTCATTCATTTTCTTTTCAGCTTAGTCCCTTTATTAATCAGGGGTCGCCACAGCGGCATGAACTGCCAACTTATCCAGCAAATGTTTTATGCAGTGGATGCCCTTTCAGCCTTTTCAGTCTCCACCAACACGGGGAGAACATGCAAACTTCACACAGAAAGGCCAAATGACAACTGTGAAAAGTCTTGGTGTCATCTTTGACTCTGAGCTCAAATTTGATCGGCAAATTAATGCGGTTGTAAAACTTTTTTTCTATTTTAGATATATTGCCAAGCTGAAGTCTGTCCTCTCTTTCAGTGATTTGGAGAAGGTTGTTCATGCTTTTATCTCTTCTCGTCTGGACAATTGTAACGCATTGTATCTGGGTGTGAGTCAGGGCTCTCTCTCTCTGGTCCAGAACGCAGCTGCTAGGCTCTCAACAGGCACAAAAAAACGAGAACATATTACACCTTTACTGGTTTCTCTACACTGGCTGTCAATCCAGTTTAGAATACAGTGCAACGTTCTGTTGTGTTGTATGTTTTTAAATCCCTCCATGGCCTGGCCCCTGACACTATTTCTGAGCTAATTATTATACACCAACCTGTGAGATCTCTTTGCTCTAAGGATCGTCTCTACTTGCAAGTTCCTAGATCACGTTTAAAATGTTGAGGTGATAGAGCTTTCTCAGTAGCAGCTCTAAGACTTTGGAACGATCTTACACTCTCTTTATGAACAGCTCAAACTTTTAAGTCTTTTCAGAGGTCACTGAAAACACACTTCTTTTCTTTAGCTTTTAATCATGTGATGTGAGTTTATGTATTTTGGTTTTGTGGATATTTGCATGTGTTTTATATGTTTTATGTACAGCACTTTGGTACACATTGTGGTTTGTTGAAAGTGCTATAGAAATAAAGTTGAGTTGAGTTGAGAACTGACCCAGCCAAGACTCAAACTCGCAACCTTCTTGCTGTGAGGCGATCGTGTTACCCACTGCGCCACCTTGACCCCCAACAGTATAATAATGTGAAATTAAAATATTTTAAAAATGAATGACAAAACAAATTGAATACAAATATAAAAAAATAATAAATTATATATATATATATATATATATATATATATATATATATATATATATATATATATATATATATATATATATATATACACGTGTGTGTATGTGTGTGTGTGTATACAGTATATGTATATATATATATATATATATATATATATATATATATATATATATATATATATATATATATATATATATATATATATATATATATATATATATAAAATAAAATCTGATATACATTTACATCTGGAGCTGTGTATATTGGTATTTTGGAATAATTCATCTTTTTTTATGATTTAAAAGAAATATCAAAGGCTGCATCGATTTTCGGAAATACAGTAAAACTGTAATTATGTATTTCGGATGAGACGTTAAACCGAGGTCCTGACTCTCTGTGGTCATTAAAAATCCCATGGCACTTCTTGTAACAATCAATAATTTATATTTGTTAATTTGAACATTTCCAGCATAGTTACTTTAATAATCAGTTACACATGAAATATATATAACTGAAATTATTTTAAAATATTAAAATTAATATTTGAAAATAGGTGTTTGAATGGTGGCGTGGTGGTGCAATGGGTAGTGCTCCGGTTTCCGCCAAACACATGTGCTATAGGTGAATTGGACAAGCTAAATTGTCTGTAGCGTATGTGTGTAAATGAGAGTGTATGAGTGTTTCCCAGTGATAGGTTGCAGCTGGAAGGGCATCCGCTGCGTAAAACAAATGCTGGATAAATTGGCGGTTCATTCTGCTGTAGCAACCAACCCCTGATTATAGATTTATGGTTTGTTTTCAAGATTCTGAATTAATAGCTGCATTAATTTAAAGTTTTTATTAAGTTTAATCATGTATTGACAGTCAGTTTTGATTAATTTAATGCAACTTACTAGTACCGGGTTGGACCCACTTTTTCAGAACTGCCTTAATCCTTTGTGGCATAGATTCAACAAGGTACTGGAAATATTTCTCAGATTTTGCTCCATACTGACATAATAGCATCACACAGTTGCTGCAGATTTGTCGGCTGCACATCCATGATGTGAATCTTCCGTTCCACCACAACCCAAAGGTGCTCTATTGGATTGAGATCTGGTGATTGTGGAGGCCATTTGAGTACAGTGAACTCATTGTCATGTTCAAGAAAACAGTCTGAGATGATTCGCGCATTATGACATGGTGAGTTAACTTGCTGGAAGTAGCCATCAGAATATGGGTTCACTGGTCATATAAGTATGGACATGGTGAGCAACAATACTAGGCCAGGATGTGGCATTGACACAATGCTCAATTGGTACTAATGCACCCAAAGTGTGCCAAGAAAATATCCCCCACACCATTACACCACCAGCCTGAACCATTGATACAAGGCAGGATGGGTCCATGCTTTCATGCTGTTGATGCCAAAATTCTCACCCTACAATCTGAATGTCACAGCCAAAATCGACTCTCATCAGACCAGGCAACGGTTTTTCAGTCTTTTATTGTCCAATTTTGGTTGAGCCTGTGCGAATTGTAGCCTCAAAGACCTTAATAACTTTGATCTTAAAATATCTTACGACAGAAAACATCTTTATAAATTGTATTAATATTAAACATCAGTTAGAGTTTTACTGTATTTCTGTCATGAAAAACAATACAGCCTCTATGAGCAAACGTTTTCGAATGTTTTCAAAACATTTCAAACATGATAATCATTTCAAGCATTTGTCTGCTGGTATACATAGCATGCAACCATTTGTTTCACATTCTATTTCTAAGAATAGTATGCAATATGTTAAGCTAAAATTTATGCATGCTAGTATGTCATTCTCCACATAGTCCAAGTCTTATCTCAGTGTCGCGGGTGGGTGTGGCACTTTATGGTGTGTTTCAAAAGAATGCATCAGATTGGGTGGAGATTGGAATGTCACCTTAACTGCACCAATCAGAGCCAAGGAATGGGGCGACTCGACCTGACTGAGTTCCAGGCATTGTGGGACAAACTCAGGAAGTGGACGGTGAGGATATGTGGCTGTTTTTAATGAATGCTGGGTATGCCTGAACACAATGGGGGCAGTGTGAAGTTGTGTCACATGACCAATGACATCAGTGTAAAAATATTTTTTCAACAAATATTTCAGATTTCAAAATGTATTTTCATTTACACCTAGTTTTGAATGAAGTATTGCTATGATTAACAATGTGAAGGCTGACATATAGAGTAATACTTAATTATTTATATAGTTTAATTATTGCAAGTTTTTGATATTTACAGTAAATTACCTATTAAGGTCTGATGTAGTGAGTGTGAGGTACTGTAAATCAATGAGATTATGACAGTATAACATGCATAAAATCGTTAATTGCACATTTCAATGTTGACTGTAGACAATACTAAAATAACCATAATATTTAAAGGCTTAATTTTGTAGCTATAAAAGAAATTTAATGTAAGAAATGTATGAAACGTAAAAAATGTAATGCAAACCTATGTGAAAATAAAAGGTTTGATTTTAGATGTTTGAAATGCTTGACAAAATCATTTCACCGCTGAGGAACAGCAAGCATAAAGGTTCTGGAAAGAAATGTTCATCAAAAGATGACATTCCTTATGTTTTAGACACTTGTAAATATCATTCCACATCTGGGAAACAGTGAAAGTAAAGGTTCTTGAGATAAACATTCCTCAAAAGATGAGATTTTAACTTCTTTAGAAACTTGTAACTATTATTCCACCTCTGAGGTGCAGTGAACATAAAGGTTCTGGAAATAAATGTTGCTCAAAAGATAAAATTGTAGATTCTAAAATTTAAAACTTCATTTTTTTGAAAAACATTTATTTCCAGAACCTTTATGTTTATTGTTCCTCAAAGGTTAAATGATATTTACAGGTCTCTAAATCATCTAAAACAGGGGTGTCCAAACTCGGTCGTGGAGGGCTGGTGTTCTGCATAGTCTAACTCCCACTTCCTACAACACAACTGCCTGGAAGTTTCTAGTATACCTAAAAAGAGCTTAATTAGCTGGTTTAGGTGTGTTTAATTGGGGTTGAAATGAAAATAGGCTGGACATCAGACCTCCAGGAGTTTGGATAACCCTGATCTAAAACAACTAAAATCTCATCTCTTGAGATACATATATATATATTTTGCAAAACCTTTATATTCTCTATTCCTCAGTGAAGAAATTATCTCATTAAAACTATTAAACATCTAAAAACTCACCTTTTGAGCAATATTTATTTCCAGAACCTTTACTTTTGCTGTTTCGGAGGTTGAATGCTATTTACAAGTTTCTTAATTATGTAAAATTTCATCTTTTGAGCAACATTTATTTCCAGAACCTTTACTTTCACTGTTTTATTGATCCATGAAGGTGGAATGATATTTACACGTACAGTATAACAAACATCTAAAAAAAAATTTTTTTGAGGAATGTTTGTCTCCAGAACCTTCACTTTCACTGTTTCACTTTTCATCAGAGGTGAAATGATTTTTATAAGTCACTAAAACAACAAAAAATCTCATGTTTTGAGAAACATTTATTTCCAGAACCTTTACGTTCACTGTTCAGCAGAGGTGTAATTATATTTACAAGTCTCTAAATCAATAAAAATTCATCTTTTGAGGAACATTTATTTCCAGAACCTTTATATGTTTACTGTTCCTCAAAGGTGAAATGATATTTACAAGTCTATAAATCATCTAAAACAGGGATGTCCAAACTCGATCCTGGAGGGCTGGTGTCCTCCATTGTTTAACTCCCACTTCCTACAACACAACTGCCTGGTAGTTTCTAGTAAACCTAGAAAGAGCTTGATTAGCTGGTTTAGGTGTGTTTAATTGGGGTTGGAAGTAAAATATTCAGGACACCAGCCCTGCAGGACCGAGTTTGGACATGCCTGTTTTAGATGATTTGGAGCAGGGTTGTCCAAACTTGGAGGTCCTGGAGGGCTAGTGTCCTGGAGAGTTTATCTTCAACTCGCTTCAACACACCTGCCAGGAAGTTTGTTGTATATCTAGTAAAGCTGCGGTCACACTTGACTTTTCTCCCCATAGACTTCCATTCATCCGCACGCGAATGCGTCAGACCGGAAGCCAAGGTCATGCGTTAAGTTTCGCAGTTCGCTGTGGCAAAGTTCAAGTTTGGTGACCTCTGACCTGTGAAATCGCGTCATTTGACTACGTGAGACCAATCGAGGAACAAAACATGACCTCTCTGGACAGAAATTTAAAACATGGAGCAATCGCTCGCTTTTTAATGTCTAATAATCTTGTTTAATCCCGCCCCTTTTCGCAGCGACATACGATAGAATTTCGCACACACAAACTCTAGTGTGACCATAGCTTAAGAGCTTGATTATCTCGTTCAGGTGTGATTGATGAGGGTTGGAGCTAAACTCTCCAGGACACCGGCCCTCCAGGACCGAGTTTGCCCACCCCTGATTTAGAGACTTGTAAATATCATTTCACCTTTGAGGAACAGTAAACATAAAGGTTCTGGAAATAAATGCTCCTCAAAAGAAGCAATTTTAGTTGTTTTAGACATTTGTAAATATCATTCTACCTCTGAAACAGCAAAAGTAAAGGTTCTGGAAATAAATATTGCTCAAAAGGTGAGTTTTTAGATGTTTAATAGTTTAATAGGAGATCATTTCACCACTGGGAAATAGTGACTATAAAGGTTTTGGAAATAAATATTTCTCAAGAGATGAGATTTTAGATGATTTAGAGACTTTTAAAATATCATTCCACCTCTGAGGAACAGCGAACATAAAGGTTCTGGAAGTAAAGGTTTCTTAAAAGAAGAGATTTTAGTTGTTTTAGACAATTATGAATATCATTCGACCTCCGCTGAACAGTGGAAAAAGTAGGTAAAGGTAAAAGGTAAAGGTTTTGGAGATAATCATTCCTCAGAAGATGAGGTTTTAGATGTTTTTGAGACTTCTAAATATCATGCCATCTTTGATGGACAGTAAAAAAGTGAAAATAAAGGTTTTGGAAATAAACATTTATCAGAAGGTGAGATTTAAATGCGTTAGAGCAGGGGTTCCCAAACTTTTCAGGCGACGACCCCCAATATAACAATGCCAACCACTCGCGACCCCCAATATCCTCTGAGGTGGTTATAAATACACACATACCAATAGACCCAAGTCTATTCTTCATTTAATTTTTTTTTATGTATGCGAGTGCTGTAAATGGGCCAGAAAGTTTAACCTGGTGTTATAAAATCAATCTGCTGCAGCTGACGCTATTGCTGTGTCTTTAATACAATGTAATTACCCCAGGGATCGCAATCCAATAGAACTAGTAACTATAAGCTACTATAGTAACTATGCAGTATATATAACTATAAACGACTATTTTACTCTTCATTCTTACGGTTAAATAAAAATCAATAGATTTTTTGGAAATCACCAGGTGACCCCCCTTCATTGTCCTGCGACCTCTCGGGGGGTCCCGACCCCCACTTTGAGAACCACTGCGTTAGAGAACTATAAATATAATTTCACTGCTGAGGAACAGTGAAACGGTGAAAGTAAAGGTTCTGGAAATTAAGCCTGATCTTTACATTTGACACACGTAAGACTGATTAAATATCAAACTCCGCACAGTAGGCTTTATTAGGTTAATCTTCATGAAATCATGGTGTTTTAGATGACACAATGCTGCTTCCTGTGATTATTCACCCTTCTGCCTCTTCTGTTATAGAGTATTTTTATCATGTTTGACAAAAACAAGAACCAGGCGCTGGATTATCTAGAAATCTCCCCCGCTCTTTCAGCAGCAGGTGAAACCTATGACACACACTTACTCACACGCGCACACACACTTACTCACATGCACACTTGCTCACACACATAATTGTTTTTATGAATTGTGGGGACATTCAATAGACTTATTGGCTTTTATACCTACATCTAACCCAACACCTTAAAGAAAACTGTGCACTTTACTTGAGCAATGTCCTCATAAGTCACCTTCTCCCTCTAATTCCTGTCATAAACATGTCATCATACAAATTTGTCCTGATATGTCATAAAAACATACACACACACACACACACATACAAGTATGAGCAATACTTTACACACCCTGTTCACGCATTCACTGACGCAACAGTTGATTGAATACACATTAGGAGTGAATCTCTCTCTCACTCGTCAGGTTGTAACACACCCAGCTAACACACAAACCTGTTCATTCATCTGCTGTGTGAGTCTGGCAGGAATCTGATCTGTGCTCGTCTGATCTGGTCTAGGCATAAAGGTGGACGAGTTCATCCTGCAGCTGATCAGCCTGCGCTACACGGAGCCAGACATGACCCTCAGTTTCCCAGGATTCCTCTTCCTGCTCATGAAACTGGACTGCATGATGCGTGAGGAAACACAAAGATGCAAATTTGGCTGCTTCTAATAGATGTTTTGCTCCTTTTTTTCACAAAATAAATAAAGGTCTTTATTAGCAATTATAATAAACATTAATATATACACTCACTGGCCACTTTATAAGGTACACCTGTCTAACTGCTCGTTAATGCAGATTTCGAATCAGCCAATCACATGGCAGCAACCCAATTAGGCATGTAGACATGGTCGAGACGATCTGCTGCAGTTCAAACTGAGCATCAGAATGGGGAAGAAAGGGTATTTAAGTGACTTTTAATGTGGCATGGTTGTTGGTGCAAGACGGACTGGTCTGAGTATTTCAGAAACTGCTGATCTTTTGGGATTTTCACGCACAACCATCTCTAAGGTTTGCAGGGAATGGCCAGAAAAAGAGACAATATCCAGAGAATGGCAGTTCTGTGGGTGCAAATACCTTGCTGATGCCAGAGGTCAGAGGAGAATGGCCAGACTGGTTCCAGCTGATAGAAAGGCAACAGTAACTCAAATAAGCACTCGTTACAACTGAGATCTGCAGAAGAGCATCTCTGAACACACAACACATCCAACCTTGAGGCGGATGGGCTACAGCTGCAGAAGACCAAACTGGGTGCCGCTCCTGTCAGCTAGGAACAGAAAACTGAGTCTACAATTCACACAGGCTCACCAAAACTGGACAATAGAAGATTGGAGAAACATTGCCTGATGAGTCTCGATTTCTGTTGCAACATTTGGATGGTGGGGTCAGAATTTTGGCATCAAAAACATGAAAGCATGGATCCATCCTGCCTTGTATCAACGGTTCAGGCTGGTGGTGGTGGTGGTGGTGGTGTAATGGTGTGGGGGATATTTTCTTGGCACTTTTTGGGCCCATTAGTACCAATTAAGCATCATGTCAACACCACAGCCTACCTGAGTATTGTTGCTGACCATGTCCATCTCTTTATGACCACAGTGTACACATATTCTGATGGCTACTTCCAGCAGGATAACGCACCATGTCATAAAGTGTGAATCAGACTGTTTTTTTGAACATGCCAATGAGTTCACTGTACTCAAATAGCCTCCACAGTCACCAGATCTCAATCCAATAGAGCACCTTTGGGATGTGGTGGAACGGGAGATTCACATCATGGATGTGCAGCCGACAAATCTGCAGCAACTGTGTGATGCTGCTAAGTCAATATGGAGAAGAATCTCTGAGGAATATTTCCAGTATGTTGTTGAATCTATGCCACGAAGGATTTAGGCAGTTCTGAAGGCAAAATTGGGTCTAACCCGGTACTAGTAAGTTGTACCTAATAAAGTGGCCAGTGAGTGTATGTGTAAAAGTATGTGGAACATTCATTCATCTTTTTTTTGGTTTTAGTCTCTTTATTAATCTGGGGTCGCCACAGCGGAATGATCCGCCAATTTATCCAGCATATGTTTTACGCAGCGAATGCCCTTCCAGCTGCAACCCAGCACTGGGAAACACCCATACACACTTATTCACACACACACACACAATACGGCCAATATAGCTTATTCAATTCACCTTTAGTGCATGTGTTTGGACTGAAAATGTTTTGCACCCCATTGACGTCACAAATGTTTGAGTGAGTGTTGATGTGTGTGTTTGCGTTTGTTTTCAGGCAAGTTTCAGTCCTTTGACGTGACGGGAACGGGAATGATTTCAGTGAACTGCAGACAGGTAAGAACATGAAAGAAGTGAGAACACACGTGAACACACATGCACACACGCACAGAAATGTACATGTACTGTGGACATATCGCACTCAAACACATGTGCATTCATACACACACATCACATGCACACAAACTCACATACTTACACTGAAATACACACTCAAGCATACTCACTCACACACCAACACATGCACATCACAGCACAAACAGAAACACATCATAACACATACAGAAATGCACTAACAGACACACACACACACACTAAAACACACACAAATGCACACATACACACACACACAATACATACAGATCACAAATTTACAAATAAACACGCACTTTAACACACACACACACACACAAAGACAAGCACACACATACACACACTATAACACACACAATAAATCTCACATATGCACTCACAAGCACTATATACAGTACACACAGGCACATACAAACACACAGACACACACACATATATATATATATATATATATATATATATATATATATATATATATAATCACAAACACATTAAAAACACTAACACACACAACATTAGCACACCCTAAAATGCATATATACACACACACTCACAAACTTACATATGTACACTCATATTTACACACAAACATGCATGCACATACACACACACACACACACAAACACTCACATACACTCTCTCTTACATACACATTACAGCACAACACACAGACACACAGTAAAACACACACAAATGCAATTATACATACACACACACACACACACACACACACACACACACTTCATACTGTACACAAACTCAAACACTTACACACAGAAACACACTATAATATATATATATACCCACGTGCATGCACACAGACAAGCACACACACATACACTCACTATAACACACTAAATTGCACATATGCACACACGAACACACACTTACACACAGCCACACTATAACACATACACACTAAATATACACAGACAACCACAGACACATGCAACATATGCACACACAAACGCACTACATACAGTACACAAACTCTCTCTCACACACACACACACACACACTCTCTCTCTCTCTCTCTCTCTCTCACACATAAACATCACAACACACACTAACCCTAACACCCACATAACAACACACAGACACAGTAAAACACACACAAATGCAATTATACACACACACACACACACACACACACACACACACACACACTTCATACTGTACACAAACTCAAACACTTACACACAGAAACACACTATAATATATATATATATACCCACGTGCATGCACACAGACAAGCACACACACATACACTCACTATAACACACTAAATTGCACATATGTACACACACACACACACAAACACACACACACAGCCACACTATAACACATACACACTAAATACACACAGACACACACAGCATATACACACACACAATCGCACTACATACAGTACAAAACCCTCTCTCTCTCACACACACACACACACAAACACACATTTACACACAGCCACACTATAACACATATACACTAAATACACACAGACAACGACACATACACAGACAAACACAACATATACACACACAAACGCACTATAAACAGTACACAAACCCTCACACACACACACACACACACACAATAAAACATATACACAGACATGCACACACTTACAGACACACTAACATATACACCCTCAAATACACACTAAAACACGCAAACATACTCTTACACACAGATACACACTATAATGCTCTCTCTCACACACCCTCAGTAATTCCTCCTCTGAATGTGTGCGTGTGTGTGTGTGTGTGTGTGTGTGTGTGTGTGTGTGTGTGTGTGTGTGTGTGTGTGATCTGTCTTCTTCCTTCTGCCTCCTGACTGACAGTTATTGCGTGAGTCAGAGATGAACTCATTATCTTGTGATGATTGTGATTCATTTACTGTTGAGCTCATGAATATGCATGAGTGTTTGTAACTCTTCTCTTGATTTGTAGTTCCTGCACATGACGTTGTACAACTGATCCCGGAGCAGCGAGAAGCTCCACATCTGCTGTAACTGTAACTGCTGTATGTGTGTGTGCGTGTGGTCAGTGCTGTAACACACGGACATGGCGAGGAGCAGCTACTGTAAATAACACACTGCACTGGGGAACACTGCAGGTTTAGTGTACTGCAGACAGTGGACGGGTGATTGCTGAATAAACAGATATTTTAAAGAACATCAGCAAAATTGATGTAATATTTTTATTAGCCAACATATCAAATTTATTATTAATAATGAATAATTTCTGAGGGGTCACATGGTGGCTCAGTGGTTAGCACTGTGTCCTTACAGCAGGAAGGTCACTGGTTTGAGCCCCGGCTAGGCCAGTTGTGATTTCTGTGTGGAGTTTGCATGTTCTCCCCGTGTTTTTGTGGGTTTCCTCTGGGTGCTCCCCCATAGTCCAAACACATGTGCTATAGGTGAATTGAATAAGCTACATTGGCCGTTTTGTGTGTGTGTGTGTTTGTGAATGAGCGTGTATGGGTGTTTCCCAGTGCTGGTTTGCAGCTGGAAGGGCATCCACTGCGCAAAACATACGCTGGAAAAGTTGGTGGTTCGTTGCACTGTGGCAAGCACAGATTAATAAAGGGACTAAGCCGAAAAGAAAATGAATGAATGAATGTTACACATACACTCACCGGCCACTTTATTAGGTACACCTTACTAGAACCGGGTTGGACCCCATTTTGCCTTCAGATCTGCCTTAATCCTTCGTTGCATAGATTCAAAAAGGTACTGGAAATATTCCTCAGAGATTTTTCTCCATATCGACATGATTGCATCACGCAGTCGCTGCAGATTTGTCAGCAATTTGTCATGCAAACTTCACACAGAAAATGCAACTAACCCAGCCGAGGCTCGAAGCAGCGGCCTTCTTGCTGTGAGGTGAACGTGCTACCCACTGTGCCACTGTGCAGCCCTAAATTAAACCAAATGTGCCTAATTTTGGTGATTCGAACTTTAAAACTTCTCTTTAAAAAAACATTCATCTTGTCTCTGGAGGCATGCGCTGTTAATATTTATGACAGTGGGAACTTCTGAGAGCACAAATACCTTCAGAAATATGCCAGATAGTGAAGTATGTGTGGATTGAATGAGTTTAAAGCTCTGGCTCTGTCAAATGTCCAAGCAGCAGTGGTGGAAAGAGTACTGAAAAATAATACTCAAGTAAAAGTACCACTACTTGCCTGAAAATGTAGTGCGAGTAAAAGTATCTGTTGTAAATATTACTCAAAGTAAGAGTAAAAAGTAGACCTTTAAAAGTACTCAAGAGTAGTGAGTATTACGCTGTGAAAAGCGGATGTGTTTACATGCAGTTTGTGGATGTGTGTAAACGTAACATTCTGTAGTGCGTGTAGTTATTGCCCAGCAGGCACACAACATTAATATTAGGTTAGATTTAGGTTGTAATGTCAAGTGACCAAAACTCAATGTCTTGCCAGCATCTAAGGATAACGTTATTTTGATGTCTAATAACAACGTTAAATGACGTTGATATTTGGTCGATTTTTAGTTGTTAGAAAGTAGCCAAAATCCAACGTCGAGCCAACATCTTAAACCAACATCATATTGACGTCAAATACTGACATTTATTCATCAGGTATGGCAACCAAAATCCAACATCTGATAGACGTCATAGTGGTAACGTTCACACAACTTCAAGCTGTGGCATCATTAGACGTTGATATTTGGTTGGTTTTCGGTTGGACATTGACGTTGGTCTGACTTTGAGTTCTGACGTCAACCCGATTTTCGTTTCAATTTAATTCACCTTTATTTATATAGCACTTTTACTATGTAAATTGTGTCAAAGCAGCTTTAAATAGAAGATCATAGTAAATACCAAACAAAATGCAACAACCCCATGACATTGGGTACAACGTCAATCTGACATCATGTTGATGTCTTGTGCTTGCTGGGTGTTTAAGTCCATTTCGGTCCCCATACATGCATCCAAACAGTGTCTGGGTCAACGCGTGTAAAGATTTTAGACATTTTGGACACTTTTAATGCTTCCAAACAGTTTGCTGCATTTATAAATCACGCATGTCTTGAGGTAGTTCATTATGTGGTGATTTACTTTCTATGGGCCCTATCATACACCCATACATTTGGCGCAAGGTGCGGTGCAATACTCTTTTGCTACTTTCACCTCGGCGCAAGGGTCATTTTGAAGTGTTTCGCCACACTGTTTAAATAGCAAATGCATTTGCGCTCATATGTGCGCCCATAGGCGTTCTGGTCTAAAAAAGCAGGCGTGTTTTGGCGCGTTGCTATTTTGAGAAACTGTAAATAGTCTGATCTTTAGACCAGAACAAAGTCGGTCTATTGTCTGGCGCAAAGTGCGCCTGGCTTACACACTACACACAAGATGCAGAGCAATACGCAAATATCTTTACATATGAAAAATATATAATATCTTAAGGATATATATAATAAGGATATATATAGGATACAAATATAAATGATTAAAATATTACAAAACGTATTAATTTCTAGCCTACATTAATTTAAAAACCACTGCCTTCATACTTTCTTCATCTCGGGAGGCTTTTTCAGTTCATTTAATTTGCTTTTGTATAATGTTATTATTATTAGCAGTATTATTTATTATATCCATATTTATATTTTATTAAAAACAAGCTTAGATTTGTCCACCTGTCAGGTTTTAGATATGGGGCATGGCAGGTGTATTTAGAAATAACTCAGTATTTTGACCACACTTTGTTATTATTGTTTATTTATTCATTTGCTGGAAATTAGAACTGAATTGAGAAATAGTTTTGAAACAAATCTTTGCGCTTAACAAACGAAATTAATTATTTATAGGCTAATTGATGTCTGTGCGGTAAGGTTCCCCTATCCACGAGAGCAAAAGCGAAAGTGAACTTACTTTACGTCATGTTAATAGCAAATGCACGTATGGCGCGACGCAGCTGGCTCTTAAAGGTAATGGGAGATGAGACTCTAATTGGTTTATTCTCAAAACACACCTATAACTCATTAAGAAAATAAACTCAACCCCTTTAGACCATGCGCCACGTCGCAAAGCGGATTTTCCCGTCCTTAAATTAGCAAAAATGCGTTCTGACACGCCCTGAAAGCGTTTGCGCCCTGCGTTTTGTGTTCTGCGCATGGACCGTCAAAATAGAGCCCTATGTGTGATTTGATTGGGCAGGAATTACAGGACTGATTTTACTAATCCCCATACACAAGACAAAATAAACTAATGACTGCAGGGTGAAAGAAAGTAGTGGAGTAAAAGTACAGATACTGCACTATAAATGTACTCAAAAGAGAGTAAAAGCACTCATTTTTAAAACAACTCCGTAAATTACAATTCCTAAGAAAAAGTCATTAATTACAGTAATTTGAGCATTTGTAATTAGTTACTTTACACCACTGCCAAGCAGTGATCTTTAACACACAAACACACTCCATAATAAGCGGCTGATAGAGCTTTTAGAGCTCACACATCTCGGGATCAGTTTTTTCAGCTCACCATAGCTGCATTTATTTGATCAAAAACACAGTATAATTCATTCATTCATTCATTTTCCTTTAGCTTAGTCTCTATTTCAAAGGTATTTCACAGCGGAATGAACCACCAACTATTCCACCATAAGTTTTACACTGCGGATGCCCTTCCAGCTGCAACCCAGTTCTGGTAAACACCCATACACACTCATTCACACTCATACACTAAGGCCAATTTAGTTTATTCAATTCACCTATAGTGGGTAGCACATTCGCCTCACAGCAAGAAGGTCGCTGGGTTGCTGGTTCGAACCTCGGCTCAGTTGGCATTTCTGTGTGGAGTTTGCATGTTCTCCCTGCGTTCCTCCGGGTGCTCCAGTTTCCCCCACAGTCCAAAGACATGCGGTACAGGTGAATTGGGTAAGCTAAATTGTCCGTAGTGTATGAGTGTGTGAATGACTGTGTGTGGATGTTTCCCAGAGATGGGTTGTGGCTGGAAGGGCATCCGCTGTGTAAAAACTTGCTGGATAAGTTGGCGGTTCATTCCGCTGTGGCGACCCCGGATTAATAAAGGGACTAAGGCGAGAAGAAAATTAATGAATGAAATGAGCGCATGTGTTCAGGCTGTGGGGGAAACCGGAGCACCCGGAGGAAACCCATGCCAACATGGGGAGAACATGCAAACTCCACACAGAAATGCCAATTGACCCAGCTGGGACTCGAACCAGTGACCTTCTTGCTGTGAGGTGACAGTGCTAACCACTGAGCCAGAATACACATATTTTAAAACAACTTTCTCATCCTAATATGTTGACTGGTAGTTTCTAACAGAACACACACCCTAAAAAGCGTGAGAAGTGTGTGTGAAGCAGGTTAAGCGTGTGTTGTGGAGAATGTAAACAGCAGCGTATGGTGGATGTGCTCATCTGTGCAGTGTTGACCCACTTCGGGCCCCTTTGACAGACGATATGAATTTTTAATGTCAGGTTTAAGCAGCTTATATCTGCCAGAGTAACAGACTGCTTTAACAAATATATTCATTTTGAGTCCATTCACAGTCAACTGTTTTTATTCCAGCTATGTGTGCTGTTAGTACTGTATACAGAGCCATTCAGAGGAAGAGCAGGAAAACAACACAAGCAGCTGCGGAGGGCTTCGTGGAAAATCTATGAATTATAGATCAACTCTTTCTGTCTCTGTGTGTGTGTTAGAAGAGACAGGTTACACTGTTCTACAGACACAAATATAAATTTTATTTAATTTCAGTTGCTTTATAACAATATATACATTTTTCATTGCTTTTGCTAAAATAAAACTTAAATTTTAAATAAAAAAATGTTAATTATAAATTTTAGTATATTAAGTAATATCGAAATGTCACTGTTGAAAAATGTAAATGAATCATTCATTCATTTTCCTTCGGCTTAGTCCCTTTATTCAACTGGTGTCACCACAGCGGAATGAACCGCCAACTATTCCATCATTTGTTTTACACATCGGATGCCCTTCCAGCTGGTAAACACACACACACACTCATATTCATTCATTCATTTTCTTGTCGGCTTAGTCCCTTTATTAATCCGGGGTCGCCACAGCGGAATGAACCACCAACTTATCCAGCAAGTTTTTACACAGCGGATGCCCTTCCAGCCGCAACCCATCTCTGGGAAACATTCACACAAACATTCACACACACTCATACACTACGGACAATTTAGCCTACCCAATTCACCTGTACCGCATGTCTTTGGACTGTGGGGGAAACCGGAGGACCCGGAGGAAACCCACACGAAGGCAGGGAGAACATTCAAACTCCACACAGAAACGCCAACTGAGCCAAACCAGCGACCCAGCGACCTTCTTGCTGTGAGGCGACAGCACTACCTACTGCGCCACTGCCTCGCCATACACACTCATATGCTACGGCCAATTTAGTTTCTTCAATTCACCTGTAAGGCATGTGTTTGGACTGTGGGGTAAACCGGAGCACCCGGAGAGAACCCACGCCAACATGGGGAGAACATGCAAACTCCACACAGAAATGCCAACTGGCCCAGCTGGGACTCGAACCAGTGACCTTCTTGCTGTGAGGCGACAGTGCTAACCCCTGAGCCACCATGTCACCTTGTAAAATAATCTTTTTTTAAAATATATATTATTATCAAACATATAATACAGAGGCTTAGTCTGAGATTAAACGTGATTTATTTTATTAGTAAACTAGAAGTTGTGAGGATAATTGAATGAATAAATAAATACTACATATTTTGAATTATAGGTGGTGGAATTAGTTCATAATCTTTCAGTTTTCATTTAATTCATGTTGTTAAATGAAAATATATGCAATAAATATAGTTAAAACCTTAATCATGACTAATTATACAATATAATACAAAATAAACATTTGTTTTCATAATTTTATAAGTTTAAAAAAAAATATATATATATATATATATATATATATAAATATATATATATATATATATATATATATATATATATAAATAAATATATGTATATATATATATATATATATATATATATATATATATATATATATATATATATATATATATATATATATATATATATATATATATGAAATACAGTTGAAGTCAGAATTATTGGCCCACCTGTGTTTATTCCCAAATTCTGTTTAACATGGAGAAGGTTTTTTTCAACACTTTTCTAAACATAATAGTTTTAATAACTCATTTCTAATAACAGATTTATTTTATCTATGCCATGATGACAGTAGATAATATTTGACTAGATATTGTTTAAAACACTTCTATACAGCTTAAAGTGACATTTAAAGACTTAATTAGGTTAACTAGGTAGGTAAGAGCTATTGTATAACGATGGTTTGTTCTGTAGACTATCGAAAAAAATAAATAGCATAAAGGGGCTAATAATATTGCCCCTAAAATGGTGTTTAAAAAAATTAAAAGCTGCTTTTATTCTAGCCAAAATAAAACAAATAAGACTTTCTCCAAAAGAAAAAATATAATAGGAAATACAGTGAAAATTTCCTTGGTCTGTTAAACATGATTTGGGAAATAATCTATATATTTTTGGAAAAAAAATCAAAGGGGGGCTAAAATTTCTGACTTCAAATGTGAGTATTTATATATAAGGGGGGTGAGAATGGATGTTTCCCAGAGATGGGTTGTGGCTTGAAGTGTAAAACATAGACTGGCCAAGTTGGCGGTTGATTCCGCTGTGGCGACCCCTGATTAATAAAGGGACTAAGTCTACATTAAAGGCCCTAATTAATTAAAAAGTAAAATGATAATTATTATGATGGACAAGGAAGTGAAACGCATTTTAAAATGCACTAGGTTTACAAATAAGGGTTAAAAAAATAACATATACTATAATGTAGCCTAAAATGAGGCTTTTTGGTGGGTTTTAAACAGACATTTAGGCTACATGGAACACAAAATTGTTGTTTCTGTTTTAAACTAAAACACACATTAAACAATTTACACTGAACAAAAACTTATTCAAGGATGATTTCTTGGATTTACTACATTTTTTAAGGTAAGTGGCTGTAGTCTGAGGCCATGGTGCTCCACCGGAAAAAGGTGGTTTGCCATCTCCAGGTTGGAGGAAAGTCCTTACCCCGGGTGGAGGAGTTAAAGTATCTCTGGGTTTTGTTCACTAGTGAGGGAAGGATGGAGCGTGGGATTGACAGGCGGATTGGTGCAGCGGCGGCAGTAATGTGGTTGATGTACCGGTCCGTTGTGGTAAAGAAGGAGCTGAGCCAAGAGGCAAAGCTTTCGATTTACGTTCCTACTCTCCCCTATGGTCATGAGCTTTGGGTCATGACCAAAAGGACAAGATCTTGAATACAAGCGGCTGAAATTAGTTTTTTTTTCTAAGGGTGGCAGGGCGCACTCTTATGAGGAGCTCTGACACTCGGGAAGAGCTCAGAGTAGAGCCGCTGCTCCTCCACATCGACAGAAGTCAGCTGAAGTGGCTTCGGATGCCTCGATACTTACCTAGGGAGGTGTTTCAGGCATATCCCACCGGGAGGACACTTCGGAGAAGACCCAGGACACGCTGGAGGGACTATGTCTCTCGGCTGGCCTGGGAACGCCTCGGGATCCCCCCGGAGGAGCTGGAGGAAGTGTCTAGGAAGAGGAAGTCTCTTCTAAGACTGCTGCCCCCGCGACCCGGCCCCGGAAAAGCAGCAAAAATAAAAAAATTCATGAATGAATAAGTGGTTGTAATCAGTTTTTGGGGGCTGGATTTAAGCAAACAAAATAAGTTGAACATTACTAAATTTAATTCGTTTAAATTCAACACAAATAAATTGCTTGAAACAATGTGGCAGACAACTATTTTTTCAGTGATACTTAATCTCATCAGTATTGCGTTTAAAGTCAATATATTTATTTATACATCTTCTGTAAGAGAAGAGTTGCATGAAACTCACCTCATCACGCTCATTAGTGTCCCAACTCTATTATTATTATTATTATTATTATTTCATCAATTTCAGAGGGGTGCATTTTACGGCAGGGGTGCGCCTGCCGGCACAACACCGGTTTATATTTTAAACATCAACTTTTCAAGCTTTTCCATTAATCACACAAAAAATCCACATCTTCCAATCTAAAAATACCACCTTCCTCTGATCCACCCAATCACCGCAGCCCAGCCAATCCTGTGGGCGGAGCCAAGATCGAATAACTTCTGAATAAGTAAAGCATGCTTTTAAATATTCATGAGTTTCCCGGGCCTACCTCCTCGGTGGGAGCGGCGCGTCTCTCCTACTCCATTTTTGTGAGACGGGTGTAGGAGAGCACTCTCGGCGGGGAGACTGTCAGTCCACGCAGCGGATACTGCACACCGAGCGACAAAGGCGAGCACCGGAGCCCGTTTTCTTTTCATTTCTGCTATAGGAAGAGTCTAGAAGTTTCAGCCCTCAGGGTTTTGACATGGTAGATTATCACGCCGTTAATAATCAAGGCCAGTATTCAGCGGGCGGGCCACCGACCTACATGGAGCAAGAGAACGACTGGGACCGGGACCTGCTGCTGGACCCGGCCTGGGAGAAGCAGCAGAGGAAGGTAAGAGGCCTCATTTGGAGACTATTCCCGCTTTAGTGACGACTGCGGCAGTCTTTAATGTCTGGGATTCTTTTAGAACGCCGGCACGCTTCGAATGGTACAATGTTTCGCGGGTTTCGAACGTTACGGTGTTACAATGTTTCAGTCGTGCGCGCGCGTGAGAGTGAGTGATACATTGTAACGGCTGAACCTGTTTTACTAGAGCGAGTTTCATTCGCCTTCTGCTGTTTTTCTCCCTTCTCTCTCTGTTCTTTCTCAAAGACTCCTGGTTACAGCCAGACATCCGGATTTAAAATGGCAGTAGCGCTAGATATCACAGCACAGGAGCTTAAAATAGCTGCTGAAATGTGTTTCTGGACTTTATCTGCTCTTCTGGAACGGAAAGATTAGCTTGTACGTGGAGGGAAATGAACAGTTTTAGTTTTAGTCATCTCTGTGGGGTTTTATCGTTGGATTGATGTGTGTGTGTGTGTGTGTGTGTGTGTGTGTGTGTGTGTGTGTGCGTGTGCGTGCGTGGTGTTGGATAATAGTATTGAGGAATGCACTGGGGTTGTTGGATTGACGTTTTTGGGTGTGTGTCGTTTGGGGCAAAGACAGGCTTGGCTGATTTGCATTTTTTTGGTGTGACAGAGAGAGTTTGAGAAAGGAGGGTCAAAGTTTGATTGAGTAAGTAATTAATATTTAACTCCCTGAAACCCCTTCTGCAAACACACACACTCTCTTTCCCTTTCACACACACACACACACACACACACACACACACACTCAAATATATCACATATATGTGGACAAAGTCATTGGCCTTCAGACCCCAGAGGTGTGACAGACCCATAAACAGGACGTTCACTGGAGAAAGTCAAATGGAGGAGGAGATTGGCTGAATTCTTGAGAGCTCCTCCTGCTTTTCTACTTGTTTTGTCAAAGTTATGTAGCCAGATTTCTATAACTGTGCCTATCAAATAAATCACAATCATAAAACCCTTGCGAATTCTTTGATATTACCTCTAAATCAAGCCATTCATCTTTTGTAAATCGTTATTTTAAACCTCTTTCACTCCAAGGCATGCATAATATATCTGTACTACCTGGCCTATGTTGGGAAAATGTCACATCTGCCTCCTTTACAGTATTATACTGTAAACAGCACAAAAACTCAAGGGTGTGACTCAAAGTTTATTAGCCAATCAGTAACGCCCACTGCCTTCGAGCTATCTGATTGGAGGTAGTCTTTTAGAAAGGTGGAGTTTTTTTGCTTGGGGGATGGGGTTGCCTAATTGTTATGTTTGCTGTTGCATACTAACATTCTGCTCTTGCTCCACTGTAAAACGAAGGTTGCAAGAGTAAGCTTTACTACCTTAAAATTTCATGTTGTGTTTAATGTTTCTTTACTAAGAACTAGCGGGGTTTTTTTACCGCAGTACTGCATTATGTAGTATGCATCATAGATAACATTGGCTCTGTGCAAAAAAAAAAAAAAATCATACATTAATTTCTCGAGGGCCGCAGCCCTGTAGAGTGTACTTCCAGCCCTGCTTCAACACACCAACCTGGAGGTATCAAACAAGCCTAAAGCACTCAATTAGTTTGATCAGGTGTGCTTAATGAGGTTTGGAACTAAACTGCAGAGCTGCGGCCCTCCAGGAATCGAGTTTGAGTATGCCATATCTTAACTTACCCTCTGGAAGTAGTTGAAAATATTGAATGCCATGGAAAATATGCATGAATAAATCAAAAGTAGTGCTGTGCACCTAATTATACTGCAATGATTAGGAGTGCTTGTGAATTTTGGACTGCAAAAAGGCTTATAAATGTGACTCTTGAATGTCAGGATTTAATTTCCTACACTGTAAAACTCAAAGTTAAGATAACTCAAACCATTTGAGGAAACGGATTGCAGCAAATCATTTCAGTTCAAAAACTAATCCAAATGAGTGCTGTGAACTTAATCAATTTGAGTAAACAAAGCAGTTTGAGCACAGTAAAACCCAATAAATGAAGAGAACTCAAACCAACTGAGTACTGTAAAACCCAATAGGTTAAGTCAACTCAAACCGTTAGAGAAAACCGATTGCTACAAACCGCTTGAGTTAATTCAAGATTTAAGATTCATTAAAAATTAATCTATACGAGTACTATTCACCTTATTCCCCGTCGACGAGTGGGTGCTGCCATTTGAATCTTTTTGGCTTGAGACTTCCGGTCTCATTCACTTCCATTCATTTTTTTGACGTTAAAAACTGCTCATTACGCTGCTTGATGTTGCAATTCGATATTTTCTTATATTATTCTGCTTGGTCTGTATAGTCATGCAAACATTTGTTTTTAGAGCAAGTAGTTTGATCGTTTTCTGCCGTTTATTATTCCTAGTCATTTCTCCCATAGGCGACTGTATCGGAAGTTCTTGGACAATCGCGAAAACAGGCGCACTTCCGCATTTTAGAATAAGGTCAATACTTACTCCATTTAAGTTGAAGCAATGAGATATTCAATTAACTCATTTCCTTCAGCAATGAGTTCAAGACTCTATTCAAATGTGTAGAATTAACTTTCAGTAAATTGAGTTAACTACACTCGTTTCATTTGATAAAGTTGACTGTTGGGTTTTACAGTGTACACAAATACTTGAACACACTGAGTAGTGTTGCGGAAAAAATTGCTGTTATCAAACAGGTTTCACTTTCCCTACTATTGGTTTGTCAATAAGACCAATACAAACACTCTTCAGCTCTGATTGCTGCATATAGTTGTGTGGGGAAAAATTGATGGACTGTAAAAAAATCCTGGTTGCCTTAAATGTTTAAGCTGAATCAAATAACCTTGAGTCTATTGAACTTATATTATGTTTATCTGATCTAAAACAGCTTGTGTAATTTATAAAATAAGTTTGCACATGAATAGCTTAGTTTAATAAGTTACAATGACTTAACATACGCTGTCAGGACTAATTGATCATATAATTTTTTGCAGTGTACAACACAGTATTGCAGTATCTTAAATTAGCCCGCATCCAATATAGCAAGCTGATTTTAGAGGAACAATGAGGTTTTGAGTTCCGAAACTTAGAGGATGTTTCATGATATTACTGTGACTTCTTTTAGACCAAAAGAACAAGGGAGTTTTGGTTTCTCAGTTCATGATTCCTAAAATCTCTAAAGAAGCTACAAATTGTAAGTATGACATAACCAAAAGGATATTCAATACAGTCTTATATGAACAATCAGGGCGTACTCGCACTATGCTATCCGAACCGTGCCCAGGCCCGTTTGCCGGATCATTTGAGAAGTGTGAGTGCTCTGAATCGGGCTTAGGCACAGTTCACTTGGCCGGCCCTGGCCCGGTTGGAGCGCGGTTCACTTGGGCTTTGGCACGGTATGCTTGTGTGTGAGTGCAAAACGCACCTAAGCCCGAAACTGAAAGCAAGGGGTGACTTTTAAGGGACTGTTTCATATGGATTAATTGATCATTCTTACTCTTGAATGAATGCAAACTGTCGTAGCTCATTAAAGACACAAACCCCTCACTGCACCACAGCTGCACCTTGAGCAAACCTCCTAATTCCTGCAGCACGAGGACTTCATGATTGTTTATGAGCGTCAAAAGTGGCTGATCTGTTCGGAGAATTATTTGACTGCGTGTTACTGCATATCAAACGACTAAAACAATATAACTAAAGAAATCTCCACTGTGCTGAGCGAGAGCGCTTACTGAACAGCACATCATCGATGATGAAGCGTGCCCAGGCCCGAATGTAATGTGAGTTCGGGCCATCGGGGGAGACTGGAAGGGGGACAAGCGTGCTTTGGCCTGGTTCAAGGCAACTGTACATATTGTGAGTACGGCCTCAGAATGGTCGCTATGACCATTCTATTAGTTGACGAATTCTGGTAGTTCTAGTGTGAAGATGTGGGTCAGTTTGTCTGCTTGACTGTCCCATTTTTCATTGTAACATTAAATTTAGTGAAACTGAGAAAGGTTTCTGTTTAGTTAGAAGAGTTGTTGCCAAATTGACTTGCTTTTCTTTTGAGGATATAGTTTAAAGGGCCATGAAACCCCCTCGTTTCAGCAGGGTGTTTTCACACCTCTACTTTGGAAAAGTCAGAAAAGTGGGCGTGTCCAGCTCTGTTTAGGGGGGAGTGTCGGAGGAAGAAAAGTGGGATGGTGTGGGAGTGTCTATTTGGGCGCGCTGAATTTCAGAGTCAAAACACACAACCACAGCGGACAATGTGACTGTGTTTACATGGACATCTGTTTGTCGAATTATTTGCCAAATTATTAAATGGTGGACTTTAACTGCAGTTTGGCTCTCTCATTCAGGGAATTCATTCATGCCCCTCCCGACAAACAAGATATTTGATTCGAGGATCTGCTCTAAGCGTGTATTTTTCATGCAATGTTTGATACCGCACGGCGAATGAGAGAAAAAAAACTCAGCATTTCCCGGAAACTTAGATGCACACGGCAGGTAGTGTCAGAAAGCCGCGTGTGTTATTCCGGTCACAAAATCCAACACAAGGTTATAGTTTGGTTGTAACTGTTAGTGCTAACTTGTTTACACTCAATAGTTTGTTGGATACGAATAAAATACGAACTGAATAAACAAAGAGCACTGGTCGCTCACTTACCAAATCTGTAGAGACAGGACAATCACCAGCAAGAGCTGCGTCTTTATTTAGAGGAGACTACAAGCGAATCCGGATCTCAGCGTTTGCAGATGAGAACAGCTCTCAGGTAAACAATAATCCTCCTTAGACACGTAAGTTATTGTTGTCGCACGTCGCGTACACTGTTAATCCACGCGTGAGTCTGAGCTCTCACAGAGAGAAAATGAAAACAAAACTTAACGGCAGCAAACTATAAAAGCAACACTTCACGCTTGTTTTGCCAACACAACGTGGCGTCTCTGCCGTATAAACACGGTGACAGTAATGAATATTAATGAAGTTGCACAATAGAGCGCACTGATTGGTTTGAACCAAGCCTTACTCGTGCATTAATGCATCACACTGTCAGATGTAATAAGACACACTCTGGCACAGACGTCCAGTCTGCACGCTGGAATACACGCTATTATGTCATGACCGTGACGCAGCTTCAAAAATTAGTTTCAAACCGGAAGTACGAATTGGTATGAAATAACGCAAAAACAACCAATTTACACTTTTTAGTGAAATATAGGTGTCCTAATAGTGTTTTTAGCAGTGTGGGACACATATACGACTGTCAACAGCTCAAAAAATGTGTTTTGGTGTTTCGTGACCCTTTAAATGTGCAAAAAAGGTCATAAATTTGCAATGTATCACAATATAAATCGCAATAACATTGTATTGTGATAAGTATCGTATCATGGATGATTCCCACCTATTACCAGTCTTTTACCAAAAACATTGATGTTCAAGATCCTCAAAGTACATGCACATCCAACAAGTGTGTAAGAAACTTTAGCAAACATCCTTTGAACTTGCGTTGGTCATAAAGTGATGTTGTAGCTCTGGAATTTCTATTGCATGGATATTCCACGCAGACCGAAGTTCACTTGTGATTACCAAACCAATGCATCTCTACTAAAACCCCACACTGAGTTTCATTAGAGTCTCCATGCACCGTTGCCTATTCCGCTTGACCGAAACAAGGCGTGTGGAATTATACCGATGTCATCCCCTTATCCGTGACAGACATGAAATTACACCCCAACAAATGCCAAACGCCCTGCGACCGGCTACGACTTGCCTTTCTCCCCTCCACCCCAAGTGTCTGAAAGGTCATTGAAGTGTTCCAGTCTCCCTTTTGAGCAGCTTGTTTGGGCAGATATGAATTCAAATAAGAGGCGGTGATTTTCACCAGGCTTTGTTCTTGTTTTGTAGATAAGCACATTTGAATCCGGCAGCGTTTGATAAGAGAGACGGCTGTAAACCTCGTGCCCTTGTGCACCGAGGTTATTTTGGTGTACTTTCATTGACATTGAAAACATATTATCAAGATTTGAAGATCGTGACTTTTGGTGTAGATGGGGAAGTTGATGTTTATTTATGGTTCCAGCAGTTTATCATGATTTGTAGTTTCTAAGAGTTGCTGGTAGTCTTAGGTCTGTGCCCCATCAAACACTTCCAGATGTTTATGATGAGCGTAATTGTCAGTGGTATATTATAAACAGATGATTGTGCTGCTGGCTTTGCTTTCTGATTGGACGAACCGCATTCTAATCCGCCAAATTCTTCTGTCGCTTAGCAACAGTAAACAGAATAGTTACTTTTGTATTAGAGGGGAACAATATATCTATCGCGGTGTGTGTATCTGCAATAGTCACATTGCAGGATTAGATTATTTATTAAAAGGTAATGATATAATCATTTTAAATAATTTATACAGACCATATTATTTTATATTTAATTGTGCAAAACACTTGAATACTGTTAGACTCTCCACAAAAAACAATGCACTGTTTATTTATATCTCCTTGTAATTTATTATAATTCATGCAGATGCACTGTATAGATCATCCCAGTCCATCTAAAGTGAAGTCTTCCCAAATAGAGCTATTCAAATCACAGTATATTCACATCATTTCAGAGTTTTCAAATATAGTGCAGCCCTATTTTGTATCATTGAGAAACTTTGGAGTTTTTATTAAATTGTAACTATATTTTGCTGTAATTAGAATTGTAAATAAATAAAATTTTAGGTCAGTTATGATTTTTTGACTAAAAATATCCATTAATTGTGTTTCTGTATTTAGTGATTTCACTTTTTTTTTTCTTTTTTTTTTTTTCTGAATTGCATTTTAGGACCTTGATCTCTGCTCTGTTGACTTTTGATGTTGAAAATTCAACTCTAGAGTATGCTAAGAGAATTGTATTGTTTATTTTAGTACACAGTAAGTTAAAGTTAATGAGACAATGATGAGTTTGATTAAGTGTCTGTTTCTGTTAATAAGCAGAAACAGAAGAGAAGCAGCAGAAGCTTCGCTCATTGCTTACCTGATTGACTTTATTTCTGTCAGATGTTCACAAAAGTCCATATGAGGTTTATTGAGAATTAACTGTTTTAGTTATTTACATTTTACAAAAAAACATGTTTTTTTCCCCTGATGTCACCATCATGGAGAAAAGTGGTTGATTTACTTGGACTCGATTTCTAATGTTAATTTTTCTTTGCTTGCTATGACAAGTATAAAGAAAGAACAATTGATCAAGTTGACTGATCCTGACCAAACCTAACAGGTTGTTAATAAGTAAAGCTGCTGTTTGTGGAGTTCCTTAATGATCCTTTGCTGAGATTTTGAGAGATTTGATGTTTTATTTAGTTTATTTTATGTACGGCTGTGACTGAAGGTAGATGTAGTTTTGTGTTTCTGTTCTCTGTTTCTACTAATTAACAGCAGGTGTTCATCATCAGTCCTCAATCATCACTTAATTAACCCCATCATTGTCTCATTAACTTTAACTCTGCTGCTGAGTAAATTTTACTCAATTTAGAGAGGGACCAAATGTTCTCTGAACTGAGTAAATTTTACTCTGAAGATTATACTGTGATTTGAAGTGATATATTGTGTAAGAGATCATGTGTTTATGGAAATAAGTTGATAAAAACTGTACAAATAACAGACAGCTCAATCAGTTTCTTACCAACTTATACCAATATATCACTTCAAACTATTAAAAATGTCAATAAAAGTAACTTTTTTTTTAGAAAGTATGTTAAAGGATAGATCAAAGATCCATAACGCAAATTTGGAGTTAATTGGGTACTCCCACTAAGCTATTCAAACCGTCCCTGTATGCATTTGACCCCCATTTCCTGACTCGTTTAAGAAGTGGGAGTCCTCCATACCGTAACTGTGCATGATTTTGGTTGTGCTTTGGTGCGGTACGCTTGTAGCGTGAGTGCAAAAGGCTCCTGAAGACATGACGTCACTTTTAAGGGACTGTTTCATATGGATTTATTAATTATTCTGAATCTTCAATGATCTTGAACTGTTGTAGTTTATCAAAGACTCACTCAAACCTCTCTCTGCACCTTCGGGAAACCTCCTGATACCTTTAGCACAATGAATTTTATGATAATTTATGAACATCAAAAGTTGTGGATCTGATCAGCAAAAGATTTAACTGTGTGTCACTGACGAAATAAAATAATGCAAAACTAAAATATGCAGGGCACTGGCCCTCCAGGACCGAGTTTGAACCCCTGGTTTAAGGCAACTGTACCCAGCTAGTGCATCCTTAATTTCCTTTTTTTCAGCATATATAATTTAAATGTGTTTTAGTAAATTAAGATAAAAAATGCTTTCTAATATTAGTGTAAACTACATGATGTATTAAACATTTATCATTTTATTTCAGCCAGTTGCTTATATTTAAATAACATTTAATCTAAATAATTGTAGTTCTGTTTTTCATTTTGGTCACCTTCAATTACTAGACAATATTCCCTTCGAAAAGAATTCAGCATACTATCTCTTACTCCATTGCTGTTGGCATCAGATTAATAAAGCACTCAAGTCTTTGTGCATATTAGGGATATTTTTATTTCCCCACACTTAAGAATCTCGAGGGTACAAAATTTAGACCATTTTTTGCATGTAAAAGATTCAGTACTGCATGTCCTCGAATGTCTCTTCTTTACAGCACTGTTACAGATCACAAAATAAAGAGTCCAGAAAGCCAATAACAGGCCAAATAAAAAGCCTTGAGTCATGAGGACTTGTTGTTTGTGGATTCGGTGCAAGTTTGGCTCTGTATGAAGGTCTCGCTCTCCATCTTTTATGTCTGTTTACAGTGAAATGAACACGGCAGCGAGTGAAATCCAATCACATGCTTCTAGAATGAACATTGACTGGACTGTAGACTAAACTAGACACTCGCTACCGATCCCGAGTCTCGCTCCTCTATTAAACAGTGGGATTCATTCTGAAAAGTTCAGCACATTGGCTGCGCTCCAAACACCTAGTGAGCTGCTGCGCTGTCTGCTGCCTAAATAGGCAGTTGTCTTCTCGGGCAGCTTTTTAATGGAAAGGTAACCTCATAAGTGACTCATTTTGGAGTGCTTTACAAATGAAGAACCTTATGAGTGACTCATTTTAAATGGTCAATTCGTGTTTCTCATACTAATATGGTTAAGTAAAAAAACAAGTTGTAAATTTTAGTGCATTTAAATTTTTTATTTCAAAGCAAGTTCATTGAAATGCTCAATTGACTAAAGTTTAATTGTAATGTTGCAAAGGCCATTTTTAGTACTTTGTACTTCTCGATAGTCTAGTATAAATACAAATATGAAGCACAAAAGTTTTTTTTTTTTTTTTTACTTTTGTTTTGGTATTCCATAAAATAATATTTACATGTCACTATATTTTATTAATTTATAAGCTTTATTTAATGAATAAACATTAATTTGTGACAACATTTGGACAAAATGGACTTTTATTTCATATTTAGTATATTATGTAATATATTTACATTATAAATTGTTAATAATGCCATTTAATTCTTGGAAAGTGGAAAGAAATAATGGTTTTGAAATTTTTTACTATGGTATTATTGCATTTACCACTTTTTAATCAACTAATAATTTAAAGTAATTTAAAATAACAAACATCACTGGAAAAAAAAAAGTCTATTAGGGCTGCACAGTATATCATTTCGGCATCAATATCACAATGTGTGTGTGTGTGTGTGTGTGTGTCTGCAATAGTCACAACGCAGGATATGCAATGTTAAGTTGGGATTGTAGTTGATTAACTATTGAGAATACATGAGATTTGTGGAATCATTTCAATCTTTAACCATAACATAAGAGTGAAACTTTATTATTGCGTGTGTTTTAAAGGCATTTCAAGAAAGTGTACAGCATTCAAGCACAATAATGTAAAACATAAAGAAAACTACTGGTTTATTAAAACAATGAAGACTACACAGTGTTATTTTACATTACTAAATTTCTGTATCTGAATACAGTTTGGCTCTGCGGAAACCGTAATAAAACTGTTTATTCACTTTATTTTCTGCTCTATTGTTATTATTCATGCAATTTTATTTTTATACATGATTCAATTTTACATCCTAAAGCAGGGGTGGGCAAACTCAGTCCTGGAGGGCCGATGTCCTGCATAGCTTAGCTCCAACTCTAATCAAGCACACCTGAACATGCTAATCAGTGTCTGAAAGATCACTAATTATCTATAAGCAGGTGTGTTTGGTCAGAGTTGGAGCTAAACTGTGCAGGAGTTTGCCCACCCCTGCCTTAACCGCTTGTTAAGTGGTGACGTGTTAGTGACGTATGTAATACTGTTTCCAGGTCCAAGCCGCCACTCATTTGAGTGGAGAAATCATTCGTTTATGATCACGTTTTATTTCTATCGCACATTAAAGTTAATTTTATATAAAATCATAGTGTACACAACAATCTCTGGGCTTGCTGCATAACAAATACCAAAAATGTAACAATTTATAAAAAATTAATCACTTTCTGGCCATCGGATATTAGGCATGGACATATATACTGCCATCGTGATTTTCGAAAGCATTAAATCGCTTTGTAAACGTTTATTATTACAATTTCATGAGTCTCCCCATTCAGTTGAATAGAGCGCTTGGACCCGAAAGCCGCTTCGCGTGACGTCACACTTAACAAGCGGAAAGGCTGGTTTATACTTCTGTGTCGAGTGACCGGTGTGACCCACTGCGCCTGCCTTGCGCGTAGCTGTGCATTTATACTTCAGCGTGCTGTTTGTGTTGCTCTGCTATAACACTTCTGAAATGCTAGCTGGCAGTGAGGTTTTTATCTGTTTCGAGTTTCTATACAGGTGTTTTTTTTTTTTTTTTTTTCTGAACGTTACCTTAATGTACAAGTAGCAAAAATTGGCTTATTCAAAGGTGGGAACTGGCGGACGTGCAACAACTTTAATCATAAGGTAAACACAAAATGAAAGTTTCCATCTGGAGCTTCTTCGTGAAAATCGACACTTGTAAACGCTCGGCCCCGCTCATGCTCGTCACAGCTACCAAGTCGACCAATCACAGAGCTTGCGATACATGTTGTTGTGACGTGTGTCTTTTGAGAAGTGCGCATCGGCGTCAGCCACGGCGAGGGCTTTGCGACTGTGCGAAGGCTGCGCCGGAGCATACGCTTGCCCTTGATGCAGAAGTATGAATCAACCCAACCAATATAAATTAATGATTTTTCACAAATAGAGCTATTCAAGCCATCTAGCAAAATTGTTTTCATATTGCAATATATATCGCAGCAAAACAAAATATCGCAATACCCAATACAATCTCAGGCAATTCGTAACTTTTTGACTTTGTGGCTAATTTGTATGAATTCGTACAATCTAATTCGTACAATTTAGTATGATTTGCTCATCACCCAATAACGGTTGGGGTTAGGGGTGAGGTTGGGTGCCACGCCTACTTGAAAATGGTACATTTTCGTACGACTAAACTCGTACGAATTAGCCACTAAACTGACAAAACGTAATATACGTTTCCTCGAGATCAGGCTGCAATACCAAATTTTTCCAATCGTGCAACCCTAGTGTATTTATATATGAGAAATTAAAATAAGCCGTACAAATGCCAAATCTATACATTTTAAAAGTTATTTATCAAACGTTTTGACACGAACATTTTTGATAATATGCTTCCTGTGTTTAAAATGACCCAAACAATTTGTTTAGCGTTCTTTTAAACAATTATATAAAACTTAAATCATCATCTAACACTTGATAATCTAACAATCTATCTAACAATTTCAGTTATCTAAAATACTATGCTCATTATTTTGGAAATTGTTGTGTCCCCCTTCGCAGTCAAAATTGATTTAAACGTGTTCTGATGATTAAAAAAAGGCTAATAAAAGCTTGAGAATAATTTTTTCATGTTGATTAATGCATGTGGAACCTTGCGGTAAATGTTTGCTCATTTCAGTTTCAGTAAAGATGTTTAAAAGTGGATGCGTTTACTAAGTGTGACTATACTTGCGAGTTCCATTAGTGTGTGTGTGTGTGGTTTATTTATGCGCTCTTTCACCTCTTCAAATTGCTATATTTGGTGTGAGACGGCGTCTTGTGGTATTTCAGTAGCCTCAGCCTCTGTCATGTTTGGTCAATGAGTGCATGTGAGTGAGTCGGTGTGTTTCCATGCTCTGCTTGCTGGAGACTTTTTTTTTAATCTTTCATTTTATGCAGACTCACAGATAGTGTCCCAGTGGGCAGACGGCCATGTCTTCTAAAGGGAGTTTGAGTTATTGAATAACCATTGCAGATATACTGTATGTTGAGCAGAAAAGCATCAATGCAGTTACAAATACACTCTTTTAATTTAGACATCTTGAAGTGAAGAGTTCATTTGCATAAGCTGATTACTCATTTTACATTGATTTAAATCATGCATCGAGTTCATTAGCAAAAAAAAAATACTGATTTATTACAATAAGAAAGGAGTTATTTGTGCTTATTAACTCTTTAAGTGTTGCAGTAATGTTATTTTCTAAGTTTTATGTTCAATCCTCTTAAATTTGTTAGAACAATTAAGTAAACTTAAGCGATTTGTGTTGGGACAACATGAAGGAATTGTGTGGAACCCAGAGTTTTCTACAGGGTAAAAAATTACTTTTGCTGCTTGTTCAAACTACTTATTTAAAATAAGTAGTTAAAACTCACACATCTTATTTTTTGGGACAATTTAGTAGTTTTATGTTCAACCTAATTAAATTTGTGAAAAACAAAACAATGAAGTAATTTCAAGTTAAAACTACTTCCAGTATTTAAAATGAGTTAAACACAATTATTGTTTTTTTTTTTTTGGGACAACTCAAATAGTTTTATGTTCAATCCACTTAAATTTGTGAAAATAAGTAAGTTAAGTGATTTTGTGATGGGACGACTTGACCTTACTCCAACAGTTTGCATTACTTGTTTTATTTATTTATTTTTTTCTAAACCTTGATTATTATTATTTTTGCCCTTTTGGTTTGCCGCCACAAAGAGTGAAGATGTGCAATTATTAAAGAGAATTTTGATATTTAATCGCATACTTTAATAGATTGTATGTTATAAGAGAGAGTTTTTATTCAGGAAATCTATTAAAAAGCTGTTTTTTGGAGGAATTTTATGATCTACATCACTGATCAAACTGAAATAACTTTTTACCATTGTTATTTGTGGTATTGTAGGGGATTGTAAATTGAAATAATAAATGTTTTATACAAGTGTCATGAATTAGGGCTGCATGATATTGGAAAAAAATGGACATTGCAATATTTTGTTTATATTGCGATATGAATATGATTTTAGATGTTCATTTTAGTAACTCTATCTGGAAGTAATTCACCATTTTGAGATGTAATAGGTGAGTGCATGTGCATAAAAATATACTAAATTACGCCAAGATACATAAACTTAACTAAAGCATGCAGGAGAACAATGATACAAAAAAATAAATAGCGCTCTGGTTTTCGGTGGAGTTTAACAGTTTTGAGGTAGAGAAATTCAATAATCAAATGAAAAATAACATTGCATCGCTTCATTATTTCTTTGTTAAAGGGGCGAACTTTATCATTGTGCTCAAATGGTTTAAATTCACTTGAAACCTTAGTCACAGAAAGGGATGGCCAGTATTTTTGATCCATGCATTTCAAATATGTATTTTAAATCCAAAATAGTGTTTTGTAAATTGTGTTGAATAGGGTTGATGAAAGTGGGTTAATCTTTTGTATCAAAATACTTTAGTGTCTTGTATTTTTGTATTTTTAAAATACTGTAAAATTCTTTGTAAGAAATCTACATCATATAAATGCACCCTCTGATTGCACCCTACATTTAAAGCAGAATTGAAAGACTCTTAGGAGTAATAATAGTAGTTTTGGATGCATTGCTGATGCCAAATGCTTGTCGTTAAAGCAAACAACATAAAAAGAAGTCCCACAGTGGCCATTCCTACAATACTTCATTGGCTGTTTCAAATGCCAGTAGTTGATCAGTAAGTGCACTGTTTAGTTAATTAACAGGAAAGATGTAAGTCTTAAGATGTCACAATATATGAAACGCATATTAAATAATCAAACTCCTAGATACTATTTCTACATTGAGTATTGAGTTTAATAGCAAAACAAAAACGGAAAAATTCTGTGAACAAATTTTACATACAAATTTTACATTTTAACTCTTCAACACCTTTGTAATATATTAATAGGTTGAATAATCATTGTACAAGGATGATGGCAATTTTATTGGCTATATTAGCTATCAAACATTGTTTACTTCACTAAGTCAGTTTAATTGGGAAGGGATTGATTGAGTAGGTTTAGTTGATAAAAGACTTGCAAAAACATGTGATGCTCCTCTGTAAAAGTATTTTGTAGCATTTTTAAAATACAAAATACTATATTTTATTTGCATTTGTGGCTTCTGTATTTTGTAGTTAATTGACACACCTAAAATTAAGGTATTTAGTATTTTTTTTAAATGCATTTCAACTCTTTCAACCCTGGTTACAATCATCATCAAAATAAAACAACCCAAGCTCATTTTAAAAGCGTAGCCCCGCGGACGTTTCTGGAGGCCACGATTTACGTGGCCGGAGGTACGTATGGCCGCATTTTATTTTTTCGAGCGAACGCTACGGGGCGGTGTGACGCCGCTCCTGTTCGCGCTCGCCGGCTGACGGCTCCCCTCCGTGTGGAGGGCTTTCCCGCCGCAACCAGTTTGTCCGCTTAGCTCAAAGTGTTACGTCGGCAGAGCGGAGGCCCGGAGGAGGAGGAGGAGTTGGCCGTGGCGACAACCGGGTTAGAGTCCGGGGAAGAGCAGTTCTAGAAATCAAGCAAGATGAAAAACAGAATCCAAAAAAAAAAGTGAACAAGTTTGTGACGGGGCGAGAATGGGGTGAAATCCGAAAACGCAGTCAAAATCGGGTGAGGGCTTTTGCTTTTCTTTTCTGGACGGCTTTTGTAAATCGTCGCTTGGGTTTAGAGAAGGAGGAGGAGGGTGGCTGGGTCGGCCGATTGGCTAGCTGCCCAGTCAATCGTTCAGTCAGTCGGACAGACGGTCGCTCGACAGCGGCCTCCGACGGCTTTTCACGCGAGAACAGCGCGGGCGCGAACGATGCGCGCTCCCGAGACTAGGGCTAGGGCTACGTTTACACAATGAGCCTGGGTTGAAATAAAAGTAAAACTCTTTCACACTATTATATTTGGGTTAAACTTTGCAATCAAATCATGTGCTCTGAACTGTAGCTCCTGGTTCATTTTAATCCCAACTTAAAGTCTGAAGATTCTGCGATGTGACTATTGCAGATTCGCACATTGCGATATCGATGCTGAAACGATATATTGTGCAGCCCTACCATGAATATAGCCAATGCTGCTGATATGGCCTTAAAACATAAATAAATAAACTATATTCAATAGCCTGCTAAATAATGCATGCAATACATTATTTAAAAGAAATAATAACCCAAATATTTTATCATTTGAGAGAAATGAAACCATCTCTGCAACTTCTGAAAGTGAACAACCATCTTTAACTCTTGCTTAAAGCAAATATAACTAGATATAAATTAGATAATTATCACCACCACTTTGCTCCATTGGCATAGTTTTATTAACCTGAAAACTTGTTTACTTCTGTACTGTCTTGTCTTTTTTTTCTTTCTGGACATATCTTGCTCATACAGTATTTCAGCATCCAGACTAAAATCATTACAGGTTTTTAAGCAGGAAAACCAGCTCTGCTTGTTTGTAGAGATGTGTGTTGACGTGTAACTACATTCCCTGATGTGCTGAACAGTCAGAACATGTACTAATGACCGGCACACACATACTCTAACTAAATGAATAACTAATGCTATATCTATTTGCTTATTTGTTTTTAATTATTAAATTAAAACTGTTTTAATTGACTATGATCTTCTATGTGAAGCTGCTTTGACACAATCTACATTGTAAAAGTGATATAAATAAAGGTGAACTGAATTCATTTGAATTAAATCATATTAAAACAAGCAGGTAAAATTTCAGATCTAATTAATCATAATTAAGATAAAAACTTAAACACTGAAAACTGGACTGACACTGTTTTAATTGACTATGATCTTCTATGTGAAGCTGCTTTGACGCAATCGACATTGTACAAGCACTATACAAATAAAGGTGAATTGAATTGGTTATTTAAATTTGACCAATCAGATCGGTCCTTGCTATTTTCAGCCCTGCCTCCCCAGTAGTTGCTGTTCTGCTGTTGGCTGGAGTTTCCCAAAGGTGAACCTAGAGCTGAAAATAAACCCTAATCAACAGTCGAGAGGAAAATGTCAACAGTCAATCAAAGTCAGAATATCTGTGGAGGCTTTGCACAGTGTTTTAAAGATTTACCCCAACAGTATTTTTTATCTTAATTATGATTAATTAGATCTGATAACTATATTTTACCTGCTTATTTTAATATCATTTAATAATAAAAAAACATAAGCAAATAAAAATAGCATTTTTCCCCTAGTGAAATGTTCTATTGTAAGAAATATCACTACTGCTTTACTAAACAGTATCGCATATTTTTCCAGCATCATGCATCCCTTGTGCAAAACGTTGTTAATGCGATGCTTAGAATTAAGATATGCAGATTTTTGATTATTTTGATAAGTTGTGCATCCTTATAACAGCGCTTAATCTGTGTTTTAGTTGTAGTTAGTGTTGTAACTGCACGTGCAAACGGTATTTATTTAAGGAACCTAGGAGAGAGTTTTAGTGCATGTCTCTGTCAGTTGTTGTAGTATAGTATGTGCATTTCAGTTTAACACTGTTTAATTTCGTCTGAATTTAGTGTGAATGTGCTTCAGTCTCACTGAACTCCTTTTTTAGTCTTTATCTACGTGTTCCACGCTGTCTTATTCCTCAGCAAGAAGTGTGCGTGTGTCTGTGCACGTTCAGATGTACCTCTCCATGTGTAAGTTCCTGTAGGGTCAATGTGTGAATCTGCTCTTATCATTTAATATAATGCTTTATTCTTCATGCCTGAAAGAGGCATATGCATGATGGAAACAAAAAGGGCTTAATTAAATCCTGCTGGTTTGTGGTAATGAAGTGCTTTTCTGTGCACTGTTTCTGCAGTATGAGGGGATGCATGGAAGAGGTAGATTTTTCTGCAAATGAATGTGAAGCTGCGGTGACATTTTTGACTCCTCATGTCTGTAGCTTTTCATTTCTGTGCTGCAGACTTGGGCAGCAATATATATATATATATATATATATATATATATATATATATATATATATATATATATATATATATATATATATATATATATACACATATACCCACTGAAAATGTTCCCGTGACCCACCAGTTGAGAAACACTGCATTAGACGATCTTAAACCAGCATTTCTACTATTCTGTCAATCATATTTTCAAGTTCAGGAGAGAAGCAAAGGTGGCCGCACAAGTCTTCACATGTATTTATAAGGTATAATTCACCCAAAAATGTCATTTCGATCTTCATGACGTGACGTGAGCTGATCGTGACCTGTTACCAAATAGAGGGTGGGCGTGCGCGAATGTGAATGAAGCCTACTTTAGTGAACAAAACCTGCATAGGCTGTAAATAACAGGTAATACAGTTTTAAATAAGATTCAGTTTGTGGCATGGAGTGATCGTTTGGGAGCCGCTCGGGAAGTATGAACCGCACTTAGCAGTGAAAATGAAACGTAAGCGAACATTAAAATAATCACATTGCATTATAGAGTGATTATGACAAGCATTTGATATGTTTTTTTTTTTTTTTTTTTCATAGCGAACAAAAGCTGCGTCCCAAATCGCATACTTATGCACTATTCTACATTATTTTGTAGTATAAATAATAAAAGTTGCGCGTTCACACTGTAAACTTTATTTACCCGGATGATGCACTCATTCAGCGGCTAAAATGAAGTGTGTAATGATGGACACTTCACGCACTCAACGACTGCAGGTTTGCTCACATAGCGGAAGGGGCGGAGCTATCGGGCGCACATGTTGGATTTATTTATTTTGGATTGACGAAGCAAAATTCTCCTACGAGAGTGATTATAGCGCCTCCCGATGGTGAATTCGGTTATACTTATGGCAGGTATTATTTGATAGTCTGGTCATTTATTTCACTAATTTGGCAACCGGCAAACGTCATCAGGGAAACGGCTTGAATTTCCGCTTAGTAGAAAAACATTAGTGTGCCATTTGGGACGACACTACATACATGTACTATGCTGTTGAGTGTATAGTGTGCCATTTGGGACGCAGCTATAGTGTTTTACATGAGAATAAATGTTTAACAGTGTCAGTGTAACTACTCTAGCCTATATAATCTTCAATTTAATGCAAGAGGCAATCTGTTATTGATAAATAGCACTAGACTTTTGGTCATCTGAGAAATTAAAATGGTCATGCCCAACTCTCCTATCGGTGAAGTTTCTTTTCCCTCTCCGCTGTCGCCTCTGGCTTGCATGGTTCAGGATCGGTAGAGCTACGCATCGATGAATTTGCTCTTTAGTGTTTGGACTCT
Organism: Danio rerio; assembly: GCF_052040795.2. Lineage (NCBI taxonomy): Eukaryota > Metazoa > Chordata > Actinopteri > Cypriniformes > Danionidae > Danio > Danio rerio. Next base: position 46,184,038 of record NC_141035.1, read on the forward strand.
TAGTAATTTAAAACACACTGAACTGAGCTAAACTAAACTGAACTTAAACACTAAAAACTGAACTACCCTGTTCCAGTTACTATGACCATTTATGTGAAGCTGCTTTGACACAAACTACATTGTAAAAGCGCTATACAAATAAAGCTGAATTGAATTGAATTAAAGGTCTGACTTTACCCGTTGAATTTTTTTTGTCAATGACAGATTGTAAGCACATGTCTGAAACACAGTAATTCAACATCAGAATTATGAATATTTGTATTCTGATGTCGTCCATTTACTGTACATTGACCAGGACAAATTTAAAGTCTGTTCAAGTCCACCATTCAGAGTCTATGCAAAAATGTAGCATTTTAACCAACAGTAGAGCTACACAGCTACACGTAGCCTATTGCTGTTTTACCATATGTTTGAGAAATAACAATAATATTAGCCCACTCGTATTAACCTGTATTTTACATCTACAGAATCATGAGAATTTCTTTATCTTAATTTTAAGCAAAAAAAAATAGCGATTCTCATTTTAGCCCAAATCATGCGGCTCTACCGTGTACCAATTCCTTGTCATTGTGTTTGGTTGATACAGAGTACAGATTCTGATGCTTGTTTTATAATACATAAAGCACATTTTCCCTTTAAGTGTGATTCTTAAGTCAATATCTCTCCCCTTATAGCTCCCCTTTAAGTTTGAAAAATCTAAAAGGTGTTTTCGGTTTCAGTGGAAAATGAATACCTTAAAGTGATTTCCAGGCATGGAAAAGCGAGGTGTGTGTAAAGGGTGTTGTGTTTCTATAGTGAGTGATCTGTTGTTCACTAACAAGGGAAGCAGCCTAGTGTTCGTCCTCTGGGAGATTTGATTCCTCACAGAAACTGAAGCTCAAAATACAGGACTACTTCTTTTTTTCCTTCACATCCGACTTGTTTGTAGACAATAAACCGGTTCATAAAAGAAAATCTGGTCACACTTTATTTTGATGGTCCCTTTTGTTGAAGTTACATTGCATCTGCATATCAACTAATTCTAAATAGATTATAAGTAGACTGTTAGGTTAGGGTTGGTGTAAGTTGACATGTACTTGCAAAGCTTCTTATAGTCAGTTAAATTGTGTTGAAGGAGCAGTGTCAACAAATATTAAGTAGACCGTTTACTAATACTCAAATGAGAAGTAATTGGTGTGTAGTTGCAATGCAGCTTTTAGTCCACCAAATGTGCAATATTGACCATCAAATTAAAGTCTTACTGATAATTCTAATCATCTTTCTACTAGTGTATGGGATTATAAATTCATGTTTGTCAGAAAATGTGGAAATGAGTGGATGTTGGCTAATAGAGTTCAACTCTTCCTGTTGTGCATCCTGGTGTTCTGTGTGATGTTTATATGGAAATGAATGATGGTGCTGTTGTTGAATCAGGAATAATGGGATGTTTAGGCATGAGCTGCACATCAGGAACTGATCAGATAAACACTGTTCGAGATATCAGAGATGCTGCGTTTTTTATTTTTTATGAAGATGATGTTCACTTCAGCAGCCTCTGTCAGTTGTCAACTGCTATTTAATAAAATCAGCATTAAATGACATAGAAGAAAACAATTGTGTATTTTTAGAGCTGCTCCAAATCTTTCCAGTTTCCACCACTAATATTTTTTTGAATCCAGTATAATATAAGTTATTGGGTTTGGGTGTTTTACGTGTTTTAAGTGTTAACATGTTTTTATAATCATTATTTTTTTATTTTATATTATTATTATTATTATCATCATCATCATCATTATAGTTAGATTATCATTTACAACTTTTTAAAATTTAAAGTTTTAATAACTCATTTCTATAAACTGATTTATTTTATCTTTGCCATGATGACAGTAAGTAATATTTAATTAGATATTTTTCAAGACACTTCTATACAGCTTAAAGTGACATTTAAAGGCTTAACTAGGTTAATTAGGTCAACAAGGCAAGTTAGGCTAATAAGGCAAGTTATTGTGTAATGATGGTTTGTTCTGTAGACTGTCAAAAAAGATTTTACCTTAAAGGAACTAATAATTTTGTCCTTAAAATAGTGTTTAAAAAAATTAAAAACTGCTTTTATTCTAGCCAAAATAAAAAAAGAAGACTTACTCCAGAAGAAAAAATATTATCAGACATACTGTGAAAATTTCCTTGCTCTGTTAAAGATCATTTGGGAAATATTTAACAAAGAAAAAAAAAATCAAAGGGAGGCTAATAATTCTGACTTCAACTAAGCGCGCGTGTGTGTGTGCGCGTGTGTATCATGGCAAAATTAAAATAAATCTTTTATTAGAAATGAGTTATTAAAACTATTATGTTTAGAAATGTGTTGAAAAAAATCAGCTCTACATTAAACAGAAGTTGGGGAAAAAATAAACAGCGAGTCTAATAATTCAGGGGGGCTAATAATTCTGACTTTAACTGTACATGTTTTTTATTATTTTTTATTTGCACAAGTATCTAAACTGTAAAACAAGACACATGAGGTTAAAAATGTGGTCGCTATATAAAATCTGCCTTTTTTTATTTATTTATTTTTTTCCTGCAATTTTTTTGGGGAGGCAGAAATGCGACCACAACATGTTTTCATGACATCTTTTGGATCCCTCTTTGATTTTTATGTGCATATAAATGAGCTGAGTTTCAAATCAACATGCTTGATCTTCCACATTCAGTGTGTGTTGTGCTTGTGTGAGCATCTTCAGTCTTTTCCCCTCTGTTTTTCAGGCGCTTTCTCTGTCTGTTGGGTGTGTGTGTGCCATATAAAAGCTCTTAAGTGCGTCGGTTCAGACAAAACACTGACCCCTAAGAGGATTACAGCCTCCCTTCACCTACTTTACCATCACTACTATAGGGCTTTTTTGATCTATCACAGATGTTAGATACTTTAATTCCAGCCTTTGTTTTAATCACTGGTTTCTCTTCTTTTAACTAGGGTTGGATGATGGGTTGGTTTATAGTGGGTTAGCCGTTATAAAAGACTCAAATAATAAAGTGTATATACATGTGTGTGTTTATTGGGTGGTCTGTGGCCCCGAGGGTGTCATAATCTTTTGTTATCTTGTCTTAGTAGTATTGTAAAAGCACTGACGGGTAACTGTTGGCTCAGTTTCTGGTCCACTTGGCTGATTGCTCTGGTCAAGGCTTGTTCTCGTGCCAGAGGAAGAGACTTGATTCGTTAAATCAGGCTTGAGTTGGTTTTGTTTTCTTAATGGAAGCTTAATGACAAAGAAAGTGTTAGATACATTTGAACAGTGCACGCAAAGTAATTGTTTTTTTTTTATTATTGTTGTTTGGCTTAATTTTAATTATTTTTTATTTATTTATATATGTATTTTTATTTGATGAGAATAATAATAATAATAATTATTATTATTCCATAATATTATAATTAATGTATTTATTATTATTATTATTATTATTATTATTATTATTATTATTACTGCAATAAATAATCTGAAAAATCTACAAAATAAAATTCAAACTTATAATAAAACAATAGTAATAATAATAATAATATACATGATGATAATAGTAATGGTAATAATAATAATAAAATACAAACTAATATATTTAATATAATATTTTTTTATAATAATCTACAAAAATAAATTAATAAAATAAAAACAAACTGTAATATATTTATAATAATAATTGTAGTAGTAGTAGTAGTAGTAGTAGTAGTAGTAGTAGTAGTAGTAGTAGTAATAATAATTATAATAATAATAATAATAATAATAAAAACTATAATAATCTACAAAATAGTAATATCAACAAAATAATAATAATAATAGTAACAATAATCTACAAAAATCTACAAAACAATAATAATAATCTAAAAAATAAATCTACAAAAAATATAAACTATATTTAAAAATAATAATACTAATAATAGTAGTACAAATTTACAACATAAATCTACAAAATGAAATACAAGCTATAATCATAGTTTGTGATGTATTTAATATAATAATGATAATAATAATAATAATAATTATTATTATTATTTTATAATTAATATTTATAAATGTTATCCTTTATTATTATTGTTATTAATGTTATTATTTTTAAATTAATTTTATTATACCTTTATTTTGCAATTCTACAAAATAAAATAAAAAAAATCATATAGAAAATTTACAAAGAAAAAGGGAAACTTTTTTTTTTTTTTTTTTTTTTTTGCAGATTTTTTTTATTTTTTATTTTTTTGTTTATCATTTGGTAATATTAAGTTATTGTTATGGTTATCATTACAATTTGGTCTTATTGTATTATAGTTATTTTTTAGTTATTAGAATGGGAAAGGAATTAGAATATAGGTTTCATATATAAAAATATACTGTGTGTGTGTGTGTGTGTGTGTGTGTGTGTGTGTGTGTGTGTGTGTGTGTGTGTGTGTGTGTGTGTGTGTGTGTGTGTGTGTGTGTGTGTGTGTGTGTGTGTGTGTGTGTGTGTGTGTGTGTGTGTGTGTGTGTGTACTACTACATACTACACGCAGACAAATGCATACACACAAAAATTATACTTAAATATATTCTTATTTTCAAACAGTTTTTTTTATATTGTTATTGGTGCTTTTGTTATAGTTTATTGTGATTTAATATAATTTAATATGACATGTACATTCAAAAATAATTGTTGTTTATAGTCTTTAAAAATGTCACCAGAAACTACTGCAAAAGACTAATTCATTATGACATTCTGAAACCGGTCACAGTCCAGTTTGCTTTGATTTCCTGTCTATTTTTATAGGCGTGCTGAACATAAAGTGACGTGTGTTCAGGTCAGATGCGATGGAGAAATAATGCAGCAGTCATTCTGAGGCACACACACAAGTACTTTGTCAGCTGTTTTGAACAAATATGGCTCAGGAAGTCTGTAAAACGCTCACCTTTGACCCCGTGAGACGTGGCGTATGGATCAGTTTAAGGCTGGATGTTGTCAAACACCCGAGAAAAAAGGGGGAAAAAAGAGCTGAAATGTTCCCTTGTTTTCGCAGTGCTGGAGCAGAACTGATGTGAAACCCACAGATATGGCAGAGTTTGCACTGCAGATGTGCTTTTCTTTTCCCATCGAGATCTCAGAGGCGCTATGAGGAGAGATGTTTTTGTGAACAAATCAGGGATGCAAAGTTTTCCACACAATTCTCATGATCAGCCCTCGCTTAGGATAGCGATTAATTAATTAATTATTAAGGTATAACAAAATAAGCAAATGGCACTCCAAACATCCACACCAAATCTGTTTATTGTCAATAAAAGACTAGTAGGATTGTATAATAATAATAATAATAATAATTATATTAATAATAAATGATTAGGGCTGTATTATATCGAGAAAAAAACTGACTTGCGATATTTTGTTCTTCTGCAATTTGTTCTATTGCAATATGAATTAGGGTTGTCACGATACTGGAATTTGGTACCAATAAATACTGTAATTTTAAAAACGTACATTAGACGGTAACATTTGAGGCTGTCAAGCTCATTCTCAAACATCGCTGATTTGCCATTGTGTTCATGTGCTCAACAGAAATTACTGTGATTGGCTGTGAAGGTCATCGGTTCATCGAACTCTCCACTGTTTACTGAGTTTGAACGTCCCAGTGTCCCTGTATCTACAGGAGGGTTGTAACAATATACCGGTATGACGGTCTACCACGATTTGAACGTGCACGATTATCATACCTTGAACAATTGCATATCAACGGTTTTAACCCTTAAAGACCGAGACAGCCGCCCGCGGCTAAAAATAAGTATTGCTCTTAAATGTTTAATAACTTTTGATCCGCTGATCAGATTCATACAATTCAAAGATTGGCATAAAGAAGAGAATCTCAGCTTTCCAGTGCTGTATCACATAACTTTCAGAGGCTCCGGAATCAGTGCGGTTACGTCATCAAAATTTGACAACACTGATTTGACAAAGAAACGCTCGTCACTGTGTCTCCGGACAAACCAGACATGATACATTGATGCATTGTCCCTCCTCCATGCCCAGATTGGTTCAAACTCGCTATATCACAACCAATAAGCATAGGTTTCGCTTTTGTTTGTGGACCAACAATGAGCTTTTTGAACAACACGGAATGAGAGATAGGCATACATTTATGCACGGCTAAATAAAACGCAAAAAAAAAAGTTTTGCATGAAATAATTCTCATACTAAGTACTTTTGCATGCACAGCAGCACAGAAACATGACAAAACAGTGACACAGCAAAGACGAACTGCTGCTCTTGCTGTTTTCAAAAGACGCAAATGAAGGTGCAGCTGTTTGTCTGCATTGCAGACAACCATATCCAAATCCATATCCACAGACAACCATATCCATGCTGGCACATAAAACCTAAGGATGTTCCATATTGAATCTAGTTTTGTTATGTAACTATTTATAATATAGTAAATATTTATATCTATTTTTTTACTGAGGATTTGCACCATGTTTATTTGGACTTTATTTGGACTTTAATATTGGCACATTATTTATTATTTTCTTATTTTTTTATTTGTTCATTGTAAGTGGTGTTGTTTATAGTAACTGAAAATATATTATTTGGAAAAAGTCAAATTTGCTTTACTGTTCTATTATTTTGTAACATTTGTAACATACCGTATACCGCGAAACCGTCAAACCGTGGTATTGTTTTAGACGATTATCATACCGTGAAAAATTCATACCGTTACAACCCTAATCTACAGTCAAAGTCACATCGATCGGCCAGTTTGTCTTTAAGCTGACATACGAGCGATCCGCGAATGAATCATGGCTTTAAAATGCTACAGTGTTTAAAATTTCAGTATCGATTGGTACCAAATTCCAGTATCGTGACCACCTTAAAATGAACTCAGGGTTTCCGCTACATTCATTCTTCCATGGCGGGGCGCCACGCCAAAATTCATCCCGCCACGGCTACATTACAGCTTCTCATTCAAAATATTTAATCTTTTTAATAGCGGGTGATAATCGCACCGAAAAATATTAAAGGGTAAGTGAATTATAACAGCGCAAACTTTTCTGTAACCGTAGTAGTGCTCTGCGTCATTTGTTTAACCCATTAAGGTGACGTGCTGACTGACAGGCGCGTGATGTCTGAGGCCAGCAAACACGACATATAAGAGTTTCACTTTACTTCAGGACGCATTAATATCTCTGTAGGTTTATTAGGGAGACATTCATAAATATTCCTAGCAAATCTAATAAATGCTGGAGACATACTCGTTACATAAACGCACTAAATCGCACTTCAGTATCGTTTATTTGAGAGCGCACAAGATCTTGAAGTGGCTTATATTTGAGGGGGCACGCAAGAAGTTTTGTGCACGAGCAGAAGAAATCGGCACACAAGCAAGAGATCCACATGCTGTAGGCTATTACAAAAATGCAAACTCAACTTTTAATACTGCGCTCATGACATTTGTCATTGAAATAACGAAAAAAATGTTGCTTTTTGTTTAGTTTTAATACTGATTTTGCTCTCCATTTCAGAAGCAGCAGTTGACATGTGCTGCTTTTTAGGTTTGATCACAGTATCGATATTTTAAGGTTTCATGTGGAAGTTAGAAATTTCAGTAACATAACACTACTGCGATGTGAGTGTTGCAGATTCTCACATTGCGATTTATTTATTTATTTATTTTATTTATTTATTTATTTATTTTTATGATGAAACTATATAATGTGAAGCCATTATTATTATCATCATTATCATTATTATTCACGTTAAGATTGAATAAAAAAAAAATATTTTTTTTTGTTTGACTTGAACTTAAGAAATGTACCCAGGTCTTGACCTCATTGACCTCATCGCTATATGGGCTGTGGGTTGGACAAAATATGCTGACTAATTTTGCTGTAACTGTGCAGAAGTTTGTATTAAAACTGCTGATTTTTGCTGAATGATTTTGAGAGCACAAGAGCAGAAAACGCAAATTAAAACAACTCTACTTTCACAATGCAAATGCAGTTATAACCACTTGTTTGGTAAACGCCTACAGGAAGTTTCTCATGTTATACATCCAAAAGAAAATATCACTTTGGATGAATTGTGTTGTACACCAATCATCTAAACATCCAAGCATTTACATATTATTCAATAAACATACACATGTACACAGACACATGCATACACGCGCACATATGCATACATGCACACACACATACTGTACATGAGCAAATGAATAGATTTGAATGACAAGTTCAACAATCAGTGGAAATCTGCACCGTTTTCTTGCTTTTTTTTTTCTGTGGTTGCAGTTTCCGTGTGGGCTGCGGGACTGAGTAGTGGAGTTTTTAATGAATTCAAGCTTTCTCCCTTAATTTTTTTCCTTGCATTTGCTAAACAAGTTTTGCTCAAGCGTTAATGATTCTCAGTAATTGATTTAAAGGATCATCAATAAGCATTTCTGATTTCATTGTTAGCATCCCTGCACTGGAAATATAAATACAAATGCAGGGCTCGAAATTGCGCATATGCGCCCGAAATTTAAGCTATGCGACCTCATAATATATATTGGGAGCATTCGTGCGACTGCATATAATGGTTGTAGTGCGACCTGTTTGTTTTTTTTGTTTTGTTTTTTTTTAAAAACGTTGTAAAATTCTTCCCTGGCGCTATATTGGTTCATTTTAGCTGTCAATCACTCAAGACTTTCCGCCGTCAGATGACGGAGGGAGCTTTTGTGACTGCGGGGAATGCAAACGGCTGAAGAGTGAAAAGTACACTGACTCTCTATGCGTTGCATGCACTGCGTGTTCAGCCAACACAATCTCACGCCAATTCGTAACTTTTTCATACGTTTCCTCGTGAGATCAGGCTGCAACAGCGCAAATGTCCGCTAAAACACCATCGCCAAAGAAGCTCGCCTTTACTGAGTTTAAACTGATGCTGGTTATAACAAAGCGCAGTATTGCGCCTGTGGTCATCGGGAGGATCCTGCTCTGCCCCCCTCGTATTGGGCCGGCTGACTCGCATGCTGTTCCGCAAACACAGAAAAATGTAATTCAGCGCGTAACGAGGCTGAGCATTAAAACGACACAAACCGAAACCAAAACTTTTATAAGTGAGGCTTTTCTTCCTTTCTTTTGTCTGTTCTTTCTTGAGGTGTACATTATTTTTCTATTTAATTACTGATGACTGCTTTGCAGCTTTCAGCATTGAGTTGAATGATTTATTATATTATTTTGTTTGTTTTGTAGCAGAAATATTATTTATTAAATTAAGATGCATATAAAAACAATAGTACATAATAAATATTTCTTACTACAATGCTTTATTTGTGTTTGATGCAAACCATCAATTTATTTTTTTATAAAGTAACAGCAGGACTTTATATAGCAGATAACTTACATTAAAGCACATTCAAGGCAGCATGATGATGAGAAATATAATTCATTATTAGTATTATTGTCATCATCATCATCATCATTAATATTTTATAATTATTCAACATTCATTTTGGAATTATTGCACAAATATTAAGTCATCACAGCATTAGTTTGATAGTTGTTTCTGGGTTTTGTTAGTCCCAATTGATGATGTTTTCTAATACAATAAATCCCTTAATATACAACTTGTCAAATATATCATTCATTTTTGGTGGGTGCTCCTAAATTTTTTCTGTTGCTCCTAAATATTTCAGGTTGGGAGCACCGGTGCTACCAAGTAAGGAAGTTAATTTCGAGCCCTGAAATTTATATTGTTATCGTTTAATATGGAAAATAATTATCTAGATTACATTTTAGCCGTATCACCCAGCCTTAAGGCTGTTTTATACTTCTGCGTCAAACGCCGGCGTATGCTACGGCGCTGACGCATAGCCCTTCGCCGTGGCCGTCAGCGTCACTGAAGTGCACCTCTCAAAAATTGTAACTACACGACGCGTAGCGCAAGCTCTGTGATTGGTCGGCTTGGTAGCGCTGACGAGTCTGGGCGGGACGTAGAGCTGCGCGAATGGCGCGAGCTGGACGCGAGCCCAATGGAGCGATTGTTTACAAGTGTGGAGTCCCGTGAAGGAGCTCCTGATGGAAAGTTTTGTTTTGTGTTTACCTCAGTTAAAGTTGTTGCACGTCCGCCGGTTCCTGCCTCAAAATGAGCGAGTTTGAGCCACTTGTACATCCAGGAAGTGTTCAGGAAAAGCAAAACATCAGAGAAGAAACTCGACACTGAGAAACATTTACACTTCTCTGCCAACTAGCGTTGTGGAAGTGTTAATGCAGACCGACAGAGACAGCGCGCAGAAGTATAAATGCACAGCTACGCGCGTTGCATGCGCCGTGGGTCATGCCGGTCACTTGATGCAGAAGTATAAACCAGGCTTAATATCAAAGCACTTCACAAAACCTTTTAAGTTTTCCCTTTTTTACAGTGCATCTACAAATATGAGAGGCCTGCAGTGACCTGATAAACTAAAGCCTGGGGTCTCTGCTGTTTCATGCTCTTTCATACCGAAGGAAACTGCGGTTGTAGTTTCAGTTATGTTTCCTCTAATAGCGTGAACTCTGTCTGTTGACCATATATAAGTGTGTGAGGAAACACAAGGCCTCGTGGGAAATGTTGTTGGCTATTGATGTGGAATCATTGACTCTAAACGCTGCTGGAGTTTCTGTTGAAGTGAAGCCTCAGGGGTTTATTTTAGGTCTCTGTAGGTTTGACTCTTCTTGATGGACTAGTTTAGCTGGTCAGTTGTCCTGTCTGCATTCTGCCGTCAGATCGGTTACGCTGATACGGATCGCCTTGATAAAGCGCAGTTTGCTCACTTTAGGGAACAGGCATTTGTGACTTTATTAACAATGAAAGCAGGAACGGCCTCGGGCTCTGGAAGATTTGTTGTTGCTTTAATGATGCGCCAGCTGACATTGAGGATGTCAGTCAACTTGCCAAAAAAACAAACACATTTTTGAGAGTCTGTGGGCACTGAGTGTGTGTTATTAGATTGCAATAAGAATGAGCCTATAATTCATGTTATGAATGGAAAACGTATCCCTAAACACATTTGTCTTTTCAGGAGGAGGAACTGAGGACAGGCCATTGAATTACTAGAAAAACAATGCATGGGAGTGCAATACTTTCTAATAATTCAACAGAGCGGAGTCCATTTGTAGGGGTTTTCTTTGATTCCTACAGCTGAAGTCACTGTTTAGAAGTTGTATTTCATGCATTTGTCAGGTTTTTGTTCTCAAAGGGCTCTTCCAAGACTTCTGTTGTGTTTTGATGCAGTGTTGTCCAATATATTGATAAATATCTATACTGGAATATTTAAAACGATATGATATTTATTTTTGGTTGGTATCGATATTGGCTTTACTCTCTCGCATAGGGGCACTAGTGTCCCACCTTTCTCAAAGTATCGAAAATGTTATAGAAGATCTGTTTTTCAACGTATCGTATAGAAGTTACAAATTCTAGTAACGTGACGACATTATTTTAATCAGATTTTTGACTATTCATTCATTCATTGTTTTAGAGGAATCTTTTATAATGAATCTTTAAGTTAGCGATTCAGTAATTCATTAACAAAGTGAGCAGCCGCATGTTTTTGTGTGCATCTTTAAACATGCAAATGAGATGTTTTTAATTTCGACCCAAAATGAAGCTTTTTCTGCATGATGTGTTAAAATATCTATGATATATTTTGAGAAATATTCTAGAGACAACTGAGACTTATAGTACTCAATTAAAAGTGGCTCAATTTTACCAATTGGATAACAAAACAATGCTCAAATATCCACATATCAGTTTACATCTATCAATAGCACACTCTACATAGATTTATTTATTTTTAAGATTTTCTTTCTAACAATTTCATCATAATCCAAGTCAATGTGTTTGATCTATATGCAAGAAAAAAAAACTTCATTTGTTTAGTTATAATAAGTTGAAGTAATTTGAAGTGAAATTTCACCCAATAAATAAATATTTAATTAATTTTTTTAATCATTTTTATTTTTTGTATTTTTTTATTTATTTAATTTATTTTTATGTTTATTAATATTTGTTGTATCTATTCATTTTTTATTTCTTTTTGTTTAATATTTTTTGCATCTATTTATTTTAGTTATTCCTTTTCATATTTAATTTTATGTATTTATTTGCATTTTATATGTTTATTTATTTTATTTATTTGCTTTTTTGCATTTAATTGTATTTGTTTTTTAATTTAAATTTTATTTATTAGCATTTTTTGTATTTGTATTTTATTTATTTATTTGCATGTTTTGTATTTTATGTGTTTATTTGCATTTTGTGTATTGTATTTAGACTTTTTTTGGTCTATTTAAACACTAAACCAGATACTTTGAGGAATGTTGGGGGGAAAAAGGAGCCATCGACCTTCATAGGAGCAACAAAAATACTATGGAAATCACTGTTTTTTTTGTGAGAAGAGCATTATATTGTGCAACAGAGCTTTTCTTTGCCATGTGTGTGTTTGTAGTGATGTCATTGCATTCTCCTGCAGCCAGTTTGTGTGTTTCTGTGTCTAAATGAAGCTCTGTAATTCTCCACTTTGTCTTGGCGGTCGGTTTGATCTGTGATTGTTGACGCACAAATCTCTGTGTTTTCTGTCTGGGAGTTTGGTTTCGTGGAAGTTTGTGGCTCTGGAGTGTCTTGGTGGGATTATCCCAAGCGTTTAAGTGTGTGGTTTTTCTGTACAGACCAAAAACCGAGTCGGAGAGAGAGTCTGCGAAGAGTATTTCTCAAACACACGAGACAAATAACACCTCATTCTCAGGTCTTTCAGGCGTGCAGATTAGCTGTGTGCTACTTCCTATTAAATACCAGTTAATCAGCACTAAGGTCATACTATAGTAAAATAATAATAATAATAATGATGAATATAAAGTATTTGAGTATTTTATTTAAAGTGTTTAATTAAAGTTTATTTGGATTTTTAAATATAAAGCTTTTGTTTATTTAGTTTATTTATTTTATTTATTTTTATTTATTTTTATTTGTTTATTTATTTTTATTTATTCATATTTTTGTATTATATTATTGTTTTTATGTATTTATTTTATTATTCTTTTATTCATTATTTTTTTATTCATTCATTTATTCATATTCATTGTATTTATTTTTATTGTATTTATTTATTTTTATGTTTTTTATTTATTTATTTAGTTGACTTGTGTATTTATTTATTCATGTTTAATTTTTTGTATTTTATTTGTTTATTTGTTTAGTTATTTTTTATTTATTTGCATTTTTTGTATTTTTTGTTTATTTATTTTTATTTATTTAATAACATTTTATTTGTTCATTCATTTTTATTTATTCATATTTATTTATATTTATTTTTAATCACATATTAGCATGTTTGTATTTATTCATTATTCTTTCATTCATGTTTATTTTTGTTTTTTATTTGGTTGTTTATTTTGATTAGTTATTTATTTATTTGCATTTTATGTATTTTTTTTATTCATTCATTCATTCATTCATATTTATTTTGTATTTGTTTATTTTTATTCATTTTTTGTATTTATTCTTTTATTCGCATTTTTGTATTTCAATTTTATTTATTTATTTATTTAGCTTTGATCACATTAAAAAATGAATTCACATGGAAAAGAGCTATCCTAAATTTAAAAACTCTTTCACAGTTATACTTTTCTTCTGTGTTTCTGATTAAAGAAATGCAGCTTTGAGACTTGGTGCGCATTAAATCTTCAGACTGTTTTAGTGATGCATTTTAATATATTCATTAGTGAAATATCTTGAGTATTTGATGGAAAAACCTGAAACCCCTAAGAGTTTAATTGAAGTATGCATTCAGGTTGTTTTTTATCAGTTTGTTAATGCTTCTATTGACTATTTGTAGTAACTGTTGGTATCGTTACATCTCTTTTCCTCTGTACAGTGTGGTGTGCCACACACACACTTGCACAACCGATTGAAGTGTGTAAAAGCAGATGTGGGCAAAAGCCACTTCACTGACAGGAAACAGGGACTCAATTCCGCCACAAATGAACGCATGTCTTCATTTAGTGTGTGTGTGTGTGTGTGTGTGTGTGTGTGTGTGAGAGAGTGTGTGTGTGTGTGTGTGTGTGTGTGTGTGTGTGTGTGGAGCTGTGACTCAGTTTGTTCTGGAATGTCACTGGAGGTTTGTGTGTGTGTATGTTTGCAGTTGTAAACGTTTTTGGGGTGTTTTTTTCTTAGTGCCATCTTAATATTTGATCAACGTTTTTAATAATGACCTTTTTTGCTTATTTTTAGTGTGTTTTTATGTTTAAAATTGAAAAACATTTTCATAAATTAATTCTTCTTATTAATTTGTCTTCAGTATAAGTCATTTTAGTAGTTTAAAGGTAATAATTATACTAAAGGTAATTGAAATAAAATTAATTTAAGGGTTTTTGATAATTTATTTCAGTTTTATTTTTAAGTATGTTTAGTACTTTAATTTAATAAAACAATGTTTTCCTTTTTTTGCTTGCTGTTTTATTTTTAATAGCATTTTTTTACCAGTTTTGTTAGTTTATATTTATTTTATGTTTAAAATTATAACTTTATTAACATTTAATTGTTATTGTTATACATTTAAATACTATTATTATTATTATTATTATTATTATCATTTGCAATTTACGTTTTATTTGCATGATCGGTTTTAACAAAATAAGTAATTTCTTTTTTTTTATGTTAATTTATTCCAGGCGTTATTTTTTATTACACACGTTACATTTGTTTTCATATAAATTTAGTTTTAAATTGTGTATAATTTCATATTTTATTAGTAATATTTGGAGATTTCTAATGTTTGCAACACTTCACTGACAGGAAATGTGCCTTGCGTATGAGAGGTGTGTGAGCGTGTGTGTGTGTGTGTCTTTGTGTGTCTGTATGTATGCATGTGCACCTGTGTGTGTATCTGTATGAGAGCGTGTCTGTGTGAGCGTGTGTGTGTGTGTGTGTGTGTGTGTGTGTGCTTGTGTATGCGTGTGTGCTTGTGTATGCGTGTGTGTCTGTATATGCATGTGCCTGTCTGTCTGTGTGTGTCTTTGCGTGTGTCTGTATGCGTGCGTGTGTGTCTCTGTGTTTGTCTTTGTACAGTATATGTGTGTGGATCTGTTTGTGTGCCTCTGTGTGTGTGTGTCTGTCTTTGTATGCGTGTGTGTGTGTGTGTGTGTGTATGTATGTATATGTGTGTGTATGTGTGTATATATGTGTGTGTGTGTGTGTGTGTGTTTGTTTGTGTTTATATATGTGTGTTTTTGTGTGTGTTTGTTTGTGTGTGTGTTTATATATATATATGTGTGTGTGTGTGTGTGTGTCTGTGTCTGTGTCTGTGTCTGTGTCTGTGTCTGTGTCTGTGTCTGTGTCTGTGTCTGTGTCTGTGTCTGTGTCTGTGTATGTGTATGTATGTGTGTGTGTGTGTGTGTGTGTGTGTGTGTGTGTGTGTGTGTGTGTGGTTCACAGATATGAATCCTCCAACCGTCTCTCTTTACCGCTCGTACTCGTCCATCTTGTCCCGCTCAGGCCGGTGTGTTCACACAGGAACAGGAAGTTGCACAGCAGTTTTGCACATCGTCTGTTTTCTGCGGCCTCATTTAAAGTGTCCCCGCTGAGGGGGGAAACTCATACATACTTCACATTCCTTCAGCCCAAGGACAAACAAACATAAACGCATAGTTGTGAACATTAGCTCTGAAACACACACACACACACACACACACACACTTGCTCCTTTCTAAGAAGTAAGGCGGTTTTGTGCGCGAGGCGGAAAAGGTGTGGCGCCTGATCAGGTGTGTGTGTGCGCTTTTATGCATTGTGGGGGAGAAGTGGGCGGGACTTGGCTCAGCCTATTGCGTCACTCAGAATGGAGTGTACGTTGCCTTATATGGACATGAGAGCAATAGAGACACAGGAAGAGGCTGTTAAAGTGACAATACCAGACGGACTGGACCAACCGGTTTCACTGCATTCTTTCTCTCTCTCTTTCTCTCCTTCTCCCACTTTCCCCCCTTCAGCTTTTCTTTATCACACCACATTAAGAGTTACTTGAACTTAACAAATTGACCTGATTAAGGATTTAGACTAGTTTAATTATCAGTGTACATCCATATAATACACTTCATTGAACATCCACACACAGACATCACCTATATACTGTATAAGTGCAGGTTAACTGTGTATTCATAATAACTTTAACTGTTAAAAGATCTTAAAGTAATTGGTAACTAATAAAGTCATCCAAATAAACTTTTCTGAATTTGCTTGTAATGTAATAATGTTCACCTTTTGTTAAGCTGCTTTGAAATGATAGTTATTGTGAGCGCTATACAAATAAACTTGAATGGAGTTGATTATAATGCTGGTGTTGTTCTAAATATACTTGATCTGTTTGGTATGTAAACAACACATTACACTTTAATGGGTGTCTTTTGTCAATCGTAGTTAAAGAAATATGATAACACTTTAGTTTATGTATCAATGCTCACTATTAACTAGTGGCTTGTTGCCTATTAAGATATGAAATGTTTATTAGTACTTATAAAGTGTGATCTTATTTTTCATTCCTAATACTACTCGATACCTAAACCAAACTACTACCTGAATGGGCTGCCTCTGTACATTAGACAAGCCTCTTCCATTACTGTTTTTTAAAATCTCTGCTTAAAACCCACTTGTTGACATTTTGTTTATTTATTTGTATGCATGTGATGCTTCGTTTTACCCTTTGTTACCATTTTGATCAACTTTGTTGTTTTAAAATGCATGATAAATAAAACTGAATTGAATTAAATACCTTAACTAATAAGCAAATTAGTTTGATTTTAGCTCATTTAAAACGTTTGAGGCAAAAGTCATAGGTAATGATTTATTAATGATGATATTTGTCTTTAAATAATTTCTCAATTTACTGTCAAACAGATCATAATCTTCTTTATTAAGGGGAAAAAGCAAGATAATTTGTGATTAAACTTTAACTAATGTAATGATTGAGTAATCTATTCAGGATTTACTAAGAGTCATTTTTGTTGCACAAAGAAAAATCCACTAAATATATGATGCAAAATGTTTTGACATTGATATTTATAAGAGCTGTTATTTATTATTGAGCACCAGTAGTAATGGATCATAATTTAGCAGCAAGTTCTGAATGACCATCTGACACTACAAAACTCAGCTTTTGAATAACAAAAATAAATACAATTTTAAATATAGATTCAAATAGAAAACAGAAATTCTTAAAATCATAATTTTCCTCAAATAAATGCCATAGTGAATAGTTTATTAATAGTGAGATTTGTGCCTTAATAATAAAGTTTCTCTGTGTATTTAAGGGTGTTTTTACACCTGTCTCCGGTTTGGTTGAATCGCACTTGAGTTCGTTTTGCCTCTTGGTTCGGTTCGTTTGGGCAGATGTGGATGCATCAATCGCACTCAAGTCCGCACCAAAAATGGACCAAAAAGTGCACAAAGGTCCTTGAAGACGACCCAAAGAACAGTGTTGCTCTTAGTCCAGACCAAATGAACCGAACCACAGATGTGAAAGCACCCGAAGTCATCAAAAGTAAATGTGTCATTTTTTATTATTATTTTTTCTTCAATAAAGAATGTTGCTCAAATAAAAATCCACAAAATATATGATGAAAAAATGTTGACATTGATAAGAACCATTATTAATGATTGAGCACCTGTAATAATGGATCATAATTTAGCAGCAAGTTCTGAAGGACCACCTGACCCTGAAAACTACAAAAATCAGCTTTCAATAACACAAAAAATATTACATTTAAATACAGAATATTACAATTAAATATAGAATTACATAGAAAACTAATACAGTGCTCTTGATGCGGTTCGTTCGGGCAGGTGTGAATGCATCATTCGCACTCAAGTGTGTACCAAAAGCAGACCAAATAGAGCACAGAGACCTCCTTGAAGAGGACCCAAAGACAGCAGAAAATGCTATAGTGTTTCGTTTGTTGCTCTTAGTCCAGACCAAATGAACCGAACCACAGATGTGAAAGCACCCTAAATCATCAAAAGTAAATGTGTCATTTTATTAATAATTTTTTTCTTCAATAAAGAATGTTGCTTAAATAAAAATTCACAAAATGTATGATGCAAACAATGTTTTGACATTCATAAAAACCAATGATTGAGCACCTGTAATAATGGATCATAATTTAGCAGCAAGTTCTGAAGGACCACCTGACCCTGAAGACCACAAAAATCTGATTTCACAAACAAAAAACAAAAATGCATTTTAAATGTAGATTCACATAGAAAACAGATATTCTAAATGTAAAAAAAAAAAAAAATTATCATGATTTTCCTCAAATGTCATTGTTAATGGTTTATAATAGTGGTTTATAATTGTGCCTTTTAAATAAAGTTTGACTGTTTATTTTAATCGTCAAAAGTAAATGTCTAAATAAATACTGTGGTTTATTTGTCTTCATTAAAAATATTGCACAAATAAAAATAAATGAAGAGCTGTTTCACTGTAAAACCCAACAGTCAACTTTACCAAATGAAATGAGTGTAGCTAAAACTGACTGAAGTTTAATTCTTCTTGGTGAGTTTTGAACTCTGTGTTGAAGGTAATGAGGGAATTAATTACCTCATTACTGCAACTTTAAATGAAGTGAGTTCACAGTACTGTTATAGATTAGTTTTTAACTCATGGTTTGTTGCAGTCGTTTTCCTCAAAAGGTTTGAGTTACCTTAACTTTTTGGGTTTTACAGCATATTAACGATTGAGCACCAGCCATACCTGATCATTTAGCAGCAAGTTCTGAAAGACCACCTGTTACTGAAGACTCACAAATCCAGCTTTAAATAACCAAAATAAATCACATTTTAAAATCTCTCCACATACAAAAACGGATATTCTAAATGTAAAAAATCTCACAATTTAGCTATTTTTATCATATTCTTCCACTAATAAATGTCTCCTCTGTGAGCAGAGAGGGCTTGTTGTGTGGTAGAGTACAGAGCTCTGTGGATATATTGATTGTGTGAGATTATCAGTGGTGTGGATGCAGCGCTGCCACTGATTCTGGCCTGTAGATGTTGATGTTTCACAGCTCGGGGTGTTTGACCCTCAGAAACCTCACGGCGGACCACCACACACTCGCTCTCTGCATTCCACACAGTAAATATTAGCCCAGAGAGAAAGAGAGAGTGTTTATGTAAGTGCTGAAGAGACACATTCCATCCTCGTGTGGGCTGTGAGGAGCTCAACTGACACACTGTGTCTCTCTCTCTCTCTCTCTCTCTCTCTCTCTCTCTCTCTCTCTCTCTCTCTCTCTCTCTCTCTCTCTCTCTCTCTCTCTCTCTCTCTCTCTCTCTCTCTCTCTGTCTATCATATCTATATATGTCTGTCATTCTGTCTATCTATCTATTGCTCTGGCTGTATTTATCATTCTCTGTATTTATCTATCTATCAATTGTTCTGTCCATCTATCATTCTATTTATCGTTCTATCTATTGTTGTACCTGTTCTAGCTATCATTCTATTTATTCAGTTTATCTATTGTTCTGTCTGTATGTCTATTTATCTCCATCTAACGCTATGTTGTTCTATCGTTTGACCATTCAATCTATCATTCAGTCTATTGTTGTGCCTGTTGTTCTGTCTATCTATCGATTTATCTATCATTCGATCGATTGTTCTATCTAACATTCTATTCTATCGTTCTATTCCTCTATATATTGTTCTATTGTTTTATCTCTCGTTCTATTCCTCTATATATTGTTCTATTGTTTTATCTATTGTTCTATTCCTCTATATGATGTTCTATTGTTTTATCTATCGTTCTATTCCTCTATATATTGTTCTATTGTTCTATCTATCGTTCTATTCCTCTATATATTGTTCTATTGTTTTATCCAGTTCTATTCCTCTATATATTGTTCTATTGTTCTATCTATCGTTCTATTCCTCTATATATTGTTCTATTGTTTTATCTATCGTTCTATTCCTCTATATATTGTTCTATTGTTCTATCTATCGTTCTATTCCTCTATATATTGTTCTATTGTTTTATCTATCGTTCTATTCCTCTATATATTGTTCTATTGTTCTATCTATCGTTCTATTCCTCTATATATTGTTCTATTGTTTTATCCAGTTCTATCTATCGTTCGATTGTTGTATTCCTCCATGTGTCGTTTTATCGTTCCGTTGTTCTATCACTTGATCATTCTATTTCTCTATATATCTTTCTATTTTTCTGCTCTTCCATCTATCATTTTGTGTTATCGTTCTGTTCTCTCGTTTGAACATTTTGTTGTTCTATTTTGATGGTTCTATTGTTATTTTGATCATTCTATTCTGTTCTATTGTTCTGTCGTTTGATTGTTCTATTGTTCTATCTATATACTGTTGGACTGTTCTATTGCTCTGTCATTCTACTGTTCTATCATACCGTTCTATTGTTCGATCGTTCTGTTCTAGCTATTTATTGTTCTATTGCTCTATCATTCTATTGTTTTATCGTTCTGTTCTATTTATATTGTTTGATTTGTTCAATTGTTTTGTCTTTCGTTATGTTCTATTTTTTAATCATTCAATCTATCCTTCTATCTATCATTGTACCTGTTGTTCTATATCTATCCTTCATTATATTTGTCATTCTATTTACCTATCGTTCTATCTATTGTTCTATCTGTCTATTGTTCTATTGGACGTTCTATCTGCCGTTCTATCTACTTTTTTATCTATTGTTCTATTTATTATTCTATTCTATTGTTCTATTTTTCGTTCGATAGTTGTGTTCTATCTATCGTTCTCTTGTCGTTTGAACATTTTGTTCTATCATTTGATTGTTCTATTGTTCTTTCGATCATTGCATTCTGTTCTATTGTTTGATCATCCTATTGTTATATCTATTGTTCTGTTGTCCTGGTTTTTGATCGTTTTATTGTTCTATCTATTGTTCTGTTCTATCGTCATTCTGTTGTTCTATTGCTCTGTTCTTTCATTTTATCCTTCTTTTGTGCTATTGATCATTCTATTCTGTTCTATTGTTGTGTTGTGTCGTTCGATTGTTCTATCATTCTATTTAGCGTTATGTTCTATCATTATGTTGTTCTATTATTCATCATTCTATTGTTCTGTTCTGTTGTTTGATCATTCTATTGTTCTATCTATGGTTCATTTTATCGTTCTGTCATTTGATCGTTTTATTGTTCTGTCTATTGACTATTGTTCGTTCTATCTCTATCTGTTGTTCCATTATTTGATTGTTTTGTCTATTTTCTGTTGTACTATCGTTTGATTGTTCTATTATTCTATCAATCGTGTTCTCTCTCTCTCTCTCTCTCTCTCTCTCTCTCTCTCTCTCTCTCTGTGGTGGGAGTTGAGAGCTTCAGTCGCTCGCTCTGCATTGGAGAATGTGAGGAATGAAGATCCACAGAGCGTTGAGCCACTAGCATTGGGAAATCCACACTTTAGCGAGTTGCTTTCGTTGGTGCTTCCCAGAAGCCCCTGTGGCTCATTTGTATTTCAATACTGGTGCTTCACAAGCAAGCAATGCAGTATGGGTATAATATCAAACCTCAAATGCTCTGGTATAATAAACAAAAAAACTACTTATTTGTTTAGTGCCTAATTGAATAGCCATTCGGTTTTTAGTGACTAATGGGGATCTAAATAAACATTCACCATGTTATTTGAGAGTGAAACCACACCAGTGCATTTGTGTTTGTTTGTTAGTCACTCATAGCATGCATCTGGAAATGCAGCATGTGCTGACTGTCTTTACTAAAATATAAAAGTGCCTCTTAATCATCCTAATTTTACTCATATACGCTCAATTGTTAGTTTCGGGTGCGCTGTACCTTTAACCATTTATAGTTGGAAAAGCTTACTGTAAAGCATCATTGTTGTTTGTTGTTTTTATTGTTCCTGACCAGCCTAATGCTGAAACATTAACCAAAACTCTCTCTCCATAATGAAGCTTAGCACTAGTGCTGCACTATATTGCAAAAATCAGACATTGCGAGATATTCTTTTGCTGCAATTTTATATTGCAATATGAATATTTTCTCTAGATGATTTGAACAGCTCTATTTGGAAAGATTGCATTCATAAAATGCCTAAAAAAATAGTTAATTACAAGCATGTATAAATACAACCGAGCAAAAATAAACGTTAAATACACTGAAAAAAGTGTTGCATGCAGAACTGTTGCAAACAATTTATTTGTGTTAAATTTAAACAATCAAATTAAGTTGAATAATGTTCAACTTAATTTGTTTGTTTAAATTTAACACAAATAAATTGTTTACAACCACTTAACGTAAAGAAATTGAGTAAATTCAAGGAATCGTCTCTGAATTATTTTTTTCAGTGTAGAGAGCACTTTATGGATATCTGGGGAGCCAAAAAATGTATTCAAGTACAGAAATCAATCAAATCAAATAATTGAATAACTAAATGTGAAATAATACGATCAATACTCTATAAATGTTTTTAAAAATAAGATTGAATAATATCTTTTAATCTTTAATAAATAATATAATCCTGTGATGTGACTGTTGCAGATTTAGACATCCATGCTCTACTACTTAGCACTTTGTTCATTTACACATGAACAGTTCATCAGTTAGTGTTTTCAGTGTCTAAAAGCATCTCCGTTTGCTTTTGGATAATTTATAACATGCGTTCTTGTGGATTTCCACCAGTTACTTGTGAAAATTAGAAATGTAAGAGCACTTTCCCCTTGTTTCGCAGACCAGGATGCACCTGGATTAAATTGCTAATTAGGTTCGAGTTGTCTCAAGTCAAAATATTTAGCAGTGAGATATCTTAAAAATACATCAGTGCTATCGTTTTGTCATGACCAGTAATGTGCTTTTCCAAGGCATCTTATCAAATTTGGCTTAAACGAAACCCTTATTTTAAAACCGTGCTTTGACATTCTACCTGCAAAATTGCAACCCTAATTAATAAATGCTACTGGCACAACTGATTTTTTCTATCCTATTAATTGCTGCGGCTTTCAGTTCTGTTTCTATCGTTTCTTTTCATTTGTTTGGCTCCAAAATGTTGATTGGTCAATGCATTTTTCTACTCGTGCTAAAATATGCAATGGAATAGCAGCTAAACTCTTTGAGGACAGAGAGAGAGAGTGCAAGAGATTCTCCTGTTACAAAACAAGAGATCTGATTCCTCCTGTCAGGAAAGAGCTGATCTCAGATCTGCTGACACACAGGTTGCTCGTTTTTGACCCTTGGGTTCATGAAGAAGCACGTCACCAAACACTAAATAGCTATGTTTCCATTCAACTTTTCTATGTGCAATTTGGATATCACACAAAAACTGCTTAATGGAAACACCAATGTGTACATTTTTGAAAATGTGCATGAAAAAGCATATGCTCACAAATGCGTTGGACAAACTTTCTTTTATCTGTTAACAACATAAGTATGATGGAAATGCGTTGACCAAATAAACTTAAGCATCAAAAATGTCATGTGATTTTTGGTTCTTCATTGGATGGCAACTCTGCTTTATTGGCAAATGCTTTATGCAATATTCTAGTTTGTGCAGGAGTCTTATTCGTATCTTTAATATGTTAAGTAAGTGTTTTCAGGTTATTTACGGTTGTGAATGGGTTTATGGGATGTTGATCTCTGCTCTGTCCACTTTTAATGTTGAAAATTCAACTCCACAGTTGAACAAAGTGAATTTTGTTGACATTTTAGTAGTCAATACCACTTTTTTTGGCACCCTTTCGAAAGGTACCAAAAGGCGGAGCTAGACGCTCAACTGAACGCTATTGGTTTACAGAGATATGTCATTTGCTTATGCAACAAGCCAGAAAGAAAATTTAAAAAACCCGCCATGTTTAAAATACACAGCCGAGAGATTACAGCGGAATTATATATACATATAATAACGAGCCATGGTCGACTCGGGCTTAAGCAAACCTTTTCGTTGTCTTGATGAACAGCCACAAAGCCACAGAGTAGAGCAGAATCTACCCTGTGCCTCGTAGTTTTTTACGCTTTAGTTTCGCTTTCTTCCTTGTGCTCGCCGCGCATCTATATCTGAAATAACAAACTACTTGAGCTCATGTTAATAGCGTGCGCTTGATTATTGATGTGCTTTTGAAACCCGATCCTGTCAGACACTGACAAACGCGAGAGTGAAGCGCGGAAAAAAAGGAGCACACAATTTCTTTAGCAACGGTGAACAAACGTCCTTGTTTTAATTTTTATCATCACCTTTTGGACTAATATGAACTGGGAATGATGGAATGACTCTCTAACAGAGGCTTCATGTGCTGCTGAAGATTACAGACACAGATGAGAGGTTTGCACTGACTGTAGGCTATATTTTGTGTTGTTTTGAACCTAAAAAAGGACTAAATGTATGCTGTGTGTAGTTTTTCTGTCGTTGATAACATATCAGAGACTGTATTGAGCTGTATGGGTTCATATATGTTGCATTTATTTATTTATTTAATATAATCGCTGACGTTACAGAAGGGTATTTTGCACTGTCATTGATCTGCAGTTATAATCAAATTCTGTTCATAAAAAAAGTTAGTAATACACAAGTATTTGTGTGTGTAAAGTAGGGGTGTCAAAATTAATTGTGTCTTCGGTGCACTGCGATGCAGACGCGGACAATTCGGTATCGATTCAGTAATAACCATAACCAGTTATTATGTACTGACGTCATTTATCTCCTGTGCGCTCTGTCGCGAGGGAGGTGAGCGCCGTTATTTACAACACTCAGCCAACTCAGGGCCGGCCCGTGGCATAGGCACCATAGGCAAATGCTTAGGGCGCTGTATATCCAGTGGGGTGCCAGAAATGAGCGCGCTTCAGTTGGTTTTGTTTTCGATTTTCCTGACACACTTTCAGTTATAGTCGGCAATAACTCAAAAAACGCTTACCCTAAAAAGATCTAAAGTGTGTTTCCTAAAAAAGACAAAGCTGGTTATGTTTCACAGCTGTCTTTCTTTTTTTCGCTCGACATTACGAGCAACGTTTAAGCCCTCGCAGTCTTCGTTTACTTTAGCCGGCAGAGCTCGCTCTGAGAGGAGCTCTCTGTAAGGGACCGTCGGAAAAGTGCTTCTTTTTTTCGTTTTTCTGCTCCGCTCAGCGCGAGCTCTCCTTGTTGCAAGGGCTTAAGTGTGTTTGTTTGTGTGTGCGTGTGTGTGTTTGTTTCTTTGGTGCTGTCTATGTTTGTGTATGTGTTTGAATGAGAGACAGTATGGTGCTGTGTGTCTGTGTTTATACAGACAGCATGTTATAGCCTTCCCCCTAAATTATAACATTATATATGGAAAGCATCGTCAATGCACCGTGATGCACCGAGATATCGAATTGAACCGAATCGATGGCATGATAATCGTAACCGAATCGTGAGACCAGTATAGGTTCACACCTCTAGTGTAACGCATCTGTTTTGTGAGAAGTGCTTTTAATATGATATGTGAGCGACCCTTACAGCTTTACTGTAGACATTTCGTCGAGCGAGAATGATGCGACTGAAACTTTGTCGTACATCACGCCCACCAAAAGGGTTTGCTTGGTAGTGGAAACGCACGCCTGATAAAGGTGACACGTACTGACCCAAACCATACCGTACTGTACCAGTCAGTGGAAACGACCCATTACAAGGTTTTTGCTGTGTAATATACAACACCAACCCAGACAGTATAGTATGACCAAAATAGCAGCATGGGCCAAAGTTGGCCATGGTAACCTTTGGCCCTGGGAAGAGAGGACGAATGATAGAGCTGGTTTAGAGGTAGTCATTTTAAATCTAATATAACCTTTTGGTTTATTGTTTAAAGTTAAGTGAAAATTTAATGGCAATTAAATGGTGTAAATTAATCAGGTTGGCGACGCAGTGGCGCTGCAGGTAGTGCTGTCGCCTCATAGCCAGAAGGTCGCTGGTTCGAGCCATGTGGTACAGGTGAATTGGGTAGGTTAAAATTGTCCGTAGTGTGTGAGTGTGTATGGATGTTTCCCAGGGATGGGTTGCAGCTGGAAGGGCATTCGTTGCGTTAAATGCATGCTGGATACGTTGGCGGTTCATTCATCTGTGGTGACCCCAGATAAATAAAGGGACTAAGCCGAAAAGAAGATGAATGAATGAAATGAATTGGGTTTAGTTATTTGTACATACGGTCACCTGACAGATAGAGGACAAATAAAGGCAAAAGCAGATTGCGCTTGACTAATGTATTCAGCATTGAACTCCACTGTGTTGTAAATGTGATCGTTCATGTTTTTATTGTAATAATTTTTCATTTTAAATGTTATTCTGCATCAGTTAATATGTTAATGTATTGTTGGTATCTTTATCTTCGGCCCATGGCTCTCAGTGATGTTTGTTTTTTGGCCCTTTATGTGAAAAAGTTTGGACACCCCTGCTTTAAACTAATAAATGTCTGTTATTTCAACATCAGAAGCTTTTAGAGGAATGATCAAAGTCATAATTTATAGATATTTTTTACGGTGTGTAGCTACTGACACTATTTGAGAGCGACCATTTGCTGGATCTGAGTTCAGGTTTATTCAAGTTCTTTCTTTATTTCTGATCTGCATGTGGTGGATGATGAGCCACGGTTTAATTTAGTGACGTCTGCTATCGCTCATGAACACACAGAGGTGTATTTGGGTCTCGCAGTCTGGTGGAAACAGAAAAACCTGCTGCTGTGTTAATCGCACACAGGCGTTCTCTGGTAGCTGCAGGTGGTTGTGTTTTTCTGGGGTTTTGGCGGTGTGTCGGATGACCGTCTGGATCTCCCGTGTCCCCGCGAGGCCTGCGTTTAATCTGAGCCGACTCACTTTCCTCAGCGAAAGCTGCTTGAGAGAGTCCGACATGCCAACAACACTCAAACCAACACTAGCGTAATAAAATCAAGACCAGAGCAGAGGGAAACGGGCAGAGATGCTGCCAGAAATCTGGAGACCAAATAGTTTGTCAGCTTTCACTTGTTCCAAACCTGTTCGAGTTTCTTTCTTCTCTTGGAAGATAATTTGAAGAATGTTGGAAACTGGTTACAAGGCCTGCACAATATTGGAAATATCTAACATGAGTTTTTAGAGCCGCAATGGCAGGATGAGGATCTGTGTTATTTCTAAGTGTGTGTGTGTGTGTGTGTGTTGTGAATGTGTGGACGCTGCACTCTTCATTTCTTATCTCTGAACTGAGCTCTCAGCCTCAAGAACGACATGTTCTCTGACGGCTCCGACTTCCTGTCCATCTACACTCTGTGGGACTTTTGTAAAGCTCATTTCCTGTGAGCCATGACACAACTTTCCTTCTGTTTCCCACTTCTTTTTAAACATAAAATCTATATATATATATATATATATATATATATATATATGGCTGATTCAAGCGTTATGGATGTGACATTTGCAGTAAAAATTCAAAACATAAATTTGCAGTGAAAGTATACGTTAACATTATATTGAATCATCTGTTTATATTTTCCAAAACAACTACCAACAGAGTTATGGGATCAAAAAAATTCAATCTGTGAACATTTTTATACTTTAAATGAGGAAAATAAACAAGCGTTATGGATGTGACAAAAAAAGTCTATGAGTTTACAGTATACAACATATTTCGTAGAAATTCTGTGAATTAAACTGCACAACCCAACATAAATAATGCTCAACAAAAGGATAAGAGTTGGCTCTTTATAGAACAAAACTGATTGGTTTTATTTTATTTTGACATTTTTGCATTTTTGAGGGAAAAGCTTTGTTATGGATGTGACACTTTTTCGTTATGGATGTGACGGATGTGAAATTGCCATTTGTGTGATTTTGGTAAATCAAATATAATAGTTTGAAAACATTGACGGACACATTTTTAAGTATTTTTAAAGTACTGTAAAACACTTGGCTGCGCAAAAAATGTAGAAACGGTTTCGCTATTTTGGTGAAAACATTTTTCTTTTCATGGCAAGGTTGACATTTTCATGGAATTGCTATATTATCGTTATTTATTTATCTTAATCTTACTATTTATACATCGTATATTTGTTTGTTCATTACTTATATGTTCATTACAATATTCAGTACTGTGTATGACAACTCATTTGAATAGAGACTTTTTCCAAAATATAATATAATATTGTGTAATATAGGGATGAAATTAAGGTAAAACTCTAAAAAATAATAATAATAAAATAAATGAATAAAAAAATGAATATAAAGTTAGTCATAGTTATTAGCCCTCCCTTTACATTTTTTTTTCTGTTTTAAATATTTCCCACATGATGTTTAACAGATTCAGGAAATTTTCACAGTATGTCTGATAATATTTGTTCTTCTGGAGAAAGTCTTATTTGCTATTTCGGCTAGAATAAAAGCAGTTTTTACTATATTAAAAACCATTTTAAGGTCAAAATTATTAGCCCCTATATATTTATTTATTAGCTATGTATTTTTTCGATAGTCTACAGAACAAACCATCGTCATACAATAACTTGCCTAATTACCCTAACCTGCCTAGTTAACCTAATTAACCTAGTTAAGCATTTAAATGTCACTTTAAGCTGTCTTGAAAAATATCTAGTCAAATATTATTTACTGTCATCATGACAAAGATAAAATAAATCAGTGATTAGAGATGAATTATTAAACTATTATGTTTAGAAATGTGTTGAAAAAATCAATTTGCACAGAAATAAATGACAATCTAAAAAGCAGAACAATACTTTTGATAATTATAACAATTGCAATAATAATAATAATAATAGTAAAAAGTCTAGAATAATTAATTAAACTTAAACTAAGCCAAGTTAAGTTGAGCTTTAATTAAATTAAAATGGGTTTTGAACTAAACACTTCTTGCCTCTTTGCAATTACATATTTCCATCCAGCTTTAGTTTGCGTAAACTAAAACCGCTCTTGCTTTTCTCCTGTAATTTGACTCCAGTTGTGTCATCTTAACAGCTCAGCAGTCAGCAAGCAGTGACAGAGCAGTCATTGACTTCTGTATGATTGAGCTCACAAACCAGCTATTAAAAAAGCTGCAGTTTAGTGCACATGCAGACAGACGTCTCTCTGTGTCCCTACATGCTGACTGTTGACTTTTTAACGGGACACATTTAAGGCAGAGTTCAGCCAAAATGAAAATTCATCCGTTTACTAATGGGGCGACACAGTGGCTCTGTGGTTAGCACAGTGGCCTCACAGCAAGAAGGTCGCTGGTTTGAGTCCTGGCTGGTCCAGTTGGCATTTCTGTGTGGTGTTTGCATGTTGGTGTGGGTTTCCTCCATGTGCTCCGGTTTCCCCCACAGTCCAAACACATGCGCTATAGGTGAATTGAATGAGCTAAATTTTGACAGTGTATACGTGTGAATGTAAGAGTGTATGGGTGTTTTCCAGTACGGGGTTGCAGCTTGAAGGGGATCCGCTGTGTAAAAACATGCTAATAAGTTGGCAATTCATTCCGCTGTAGTGACCCCTGATGAATAAGGGACTAAAAATTAATAATGTTTAATCATCCACTACTTGTTTAAAAGCTGTTTGGGTTTTTTCTTCTATTGAGCACAAAAGAAGATATTTTGAAGAATGTTGGAAACCGGTAACCATTGACTTCCATTGTATTTTTAATATTTTTTTGTTCCTACAATGGAAGTTAATGGCTACCGGTCTAAATACATTCAACAAAATATCATCTTTTGTGTTCAACAGTTTGAAATATTATATTATCTCTATGTTAAACTGCTATGTAATATTCGTAAGTAGTAACTGCTGTTCTTGTTAGTTGTAGTTTTTTTAATATATATATTCTTGTATTGTTTTATTTGTAGATGCATAGTTGCAATCATTTCAAAACATCTTAATTTTATTATTATGTTAAACTGCTTTTGACACAATCTACATTGGAAAAAGCGCTTTAGAAATAAAGATGAATTGAATTCAAAAAAAGAAATGGAGAAAAAAATTAATAACATGTTTGAAGCTCTTAAGGGAGCATAGTGTTTGGATGAGCTGTCTCTTAAAAACTAACAATGTTTTATGTATTGCTTGTGCTTATCAATGATGGAAGTTCATGCGACATACAAAAATACAACCTGCATTATCTTAAAGAAATATTAGCTTTTCTGTTATTCAATATATTAACTTTTCACTATTCAAATCAAAACTCAAAACCCACTTTTTAAAGATGGCTTTTAATACTTAATTTTATCTGCACTTTTGTTGTGTATATTTTGTTATTTCTCTTGTTTTATTGCTTTTGTTGATTGTACGGTGTCCTTGAGTTGCTAGAAAGGCGCCTTTTAAATAAAATTTATTATTATTATTATTAGTTTCATTCATACTTGAAGCTAGAGGGCACCCTTGCACACAAACTCCACACATGCATTACAGAAACGAATAAATCCACTATGGCTATAGCACAGAAAAGATCAATATATAAACAGTTAAACTCCATGAAAACAAACACAATTGTAGCAATATATGATATATTTATTGCTCTTCACCTGGTATTTATATAAGAACATGAAGTTAACCCACTTTATTAAGTACACCTTACTAGTACCGGGTTGGACCCCCTTTTGCTTTCAGAACTGCTTTAATCCTTTGTGGCATAGATTCAACTAGATACTGGAAATATTCCTCAGAGATTTTACTCCATCTTGACATGATAGCATCATGCAGTTGCTGCAGATTTGTCGGCTGCACATCCATGATGTGAATCTCCCGTTCCACCACATCCCAAAGGTGCTCTATTGGATTGAGTTCTGGTGACTGTGGAGGCCATTTGAGTACAGTGAACTCATTGGCATGTTCTAGAAACCAGTCTGAGATGATTGAGCTTTGACGTGGACTATGATCAAAGTCAAAGTCAGCTTTATTGTCAATTCAGCCACATGTACAAGACATATAGAGAATCGAAATTGCGTTACTCTCAGACCCAAGGTGCTTAACATTATTATAAAAAATATATATATAAAGTAGTAGAGTTTAAGAAAAAGAAAATTTACAGTATATACAATGCACATAAAATATGGTCTAAAAAATATACATAGGTAATAAAATTGTAAACAATACAGTGACATTAAGGGCATATAGCAAATGAGTGCAAAGTAAACCAGAGTTGTGCAGATGACTCTACCATCTGAATGTCGCAGCAGAAATCGAGACTCGTTAGACCAGGCTACGTTTTTCCAATCTTCTGTTGTCCAATTTCAGTGAGCCTGTGTGAATTGTAGCCTCGGCTTCCTGTTCTTAGCTGACCGGAGTGGCTCCCGGTGTGGTCTTTTGCTGCTGTAGCCCATCTGCCTCAAGGTTGGACGTGTTGTGAACTTCCACAGATTGTCTTGACCATGTCTACATGCATAAATGCAGTTGCTGTCATGTGATTGGCTGATTAGAAATTTGCATCCACGAGTAGTTGAACAGGTGTACCTAATAAAGTGGCCGGTGAGTGTATATTAATAATGCAGTTCTAATTAACCTAGCCATATCGAATACTGCAAAATAGTATGATTTCTTCCCCATTCTGTGATTTTGAAACCACGCCTGGTCGCAAAAAATGGTTTCAAACACTTGACTGATGTTATAAAGTAAATTTGGATTTAATTCAGTAGATCTGTTTGTAAACTGGCTCACACACACACTAAATGAAAAAAAATATCATCATTATATACAGTATTTTGTATGTTATTGTGCTATATTAAATAACTAAAACTAAAATAAGTAAATTATAGATGTTAAAAATGCTATAATTTCCAATCTTCTGTTGTCCAATTTCAGTGAGCCTGTGTGAATTGTAGCCTCGGCTTCCTGGTATTTATATCTGGTATGTGTGTGTGTGTGTGTGTGTGTGTGTGTGTGTGTGTGTGTGTGTCCGGTATAACCTCTTGGCAAAGACCAATTGTCCCCACAAGTATAGCAATACCAGTAAATTTTGATCTTGTGGGGACTTTTTTGGTCCCCACAAGGAAAATGACACCTAACTCACGCAGAATGAAGTATTTTGAGAATGTAAAAATGCAGATTGTTTCCTTTGAGAGTTGTGTTTAGGGAAAGAGGATGACACGCAGTCTGTACAGTCTAAACATCATGTCTATGGGAAGTCCCCATAATGATAGCTGTACGAGTGAGTGAGTGTGTGTGAATGGTTTGTGGTTCTGCTGTTTGCTGTGAGGGTTAATAATGTTCTCTCGGTGGACTGAGTAACCCGAGCCGCTCGGACTCTCACAAAGACAGGAAGTGCTATAAATAAGTCAACAAATAAACATGGCATCCAGTGAGCGGGACGTCCTGCTCTGAGCCTCTGCTACTGTTGATCCTCAAGACAAGCTTCTAATAGTGCAGTGGATTTATACCTGGCTTTTGTTCCATTTCAACACGCCTGACCATTTTATACAACATTTTGATTGGTTCAGATCATCTTTGGAGGATAAGATTGACCTGGCTTCAAGATGAAACTTCTAATTTGCATAACTAGAAGTGGATATATATATATATATATATATATATATATATATATATATATATATATATATATATATATATATATATATATATATATATATATAAATATATATATATATAAATATATATATATATATATAAATATATATATATATATATATATATATATATATATATATATATATATATATATATTAGGGGTGTAACGATACACTCAGCTCACGATACGATGTGTATCACGATATAATGTTCACGATTCGATATGTATCACGATATTTGGAATAAAAATTGAAAATTAAACTGAAATGCAAATTTTACCAAGTAAACTATTTTTTATTTCTTTTGTTTAAACTTGTTAAACTGAACCTTCTTTAAGAAAATAAATTAAACAGGCCTGTCTCTGGAAAATAAAACAATTTAAAAACTTCTTAAAAAATATTATTGAAATGACAGAGACAAAATTAAGGAACAATTTAAGTAAAGGTGCAAAAAAAAAAGCTTTCTATTCAATTGAATTTAACAGTAAGAGCTTAAGGCTTTGCTTGGTCACTTGCGTTTTTTGTGTGTGCAAAAAAAATCCACATTTCCAGGTATTTAATTCATATTTAATTAAATTCATTTAGAGATATCTCTAATTACAATTGTGACTAGTCAAAACTCATTTAGAGATATCTGCAAATATTTTTCAATGGCAGTCAATGGAGGAATATGACTAGTCATAATATATTTGCAGATATCTCCAATCTGATTTCGTACTAGTACAATTGTAATTGCAGATATCTGTAATTGTCATTCTGACTAGTCGAATTATAATTATGACTAGTCAAAATATAATTAGAGATATCTCTAAATATATTTATGGATAGACAGAACAAAGGTTTAATTGCTAAAACGGCTTGCCATACGCGCGCGTCTATCATCCGCCCTCTGTAGTAACAGCTCACGTCACGTGTGATTTTGCGGTCGCAAATACATCATTATATGAAGACAGAATGATATTTTAGGGTGAATTGTACCTTATAAATACAGTATTTGACTCTTTCAACACCATTAGGAGGTATCCCTGTCGCTGTGCAAAGTATGTAAATCACTGTAAGACTTTAAAACTTAGGATGGTTGACCCAGTATGCGTGTCAAAAAGCGGACGAGTCTAAAGCAATGAATGTACAACCGAAATGTTGCCAGACGTCTGATTTTGAGAGGATGTGCCATCCTCTATTTCAGCTCCACTCATCTCGGTCTGCTAACATTACTGCTGCTGCAATCTGAACTCGCGTGCGACAGCAGGTGGAACGTAGCTCACGTGCAAACAGCTCAACTAATAAGAGAAAACGGACGTCATATCGTAATCAAATTATCATAACGCCACGATGCATATTGAGACATTTTTGCATTGCAATAAATCGTACAACGATTAATCGTTACACCCCTTACACACACACATATATATATATATATATATATATATATATATATATATATATATATATATATATATATATATATATATTAAAATGATTAAATGATTAAAGAAATTATTTATTTTAAGTCAATAATTGTTTTATTAACAGAAGTTTAGTCAGGATTCTTACTCTTTTATTACCATTAAAATGATCAAATGTTCCTAGTTCATAATAGTGTTGTGTTAATATTACAATAGCAGCATTTCTTTATTAGTAGTATTTTTATTATTGATTAGCAGTAGTAGTTGTACAAAAAGAAGTTGAGCCTAGAATACAAAAAAGAACTGCTCATGTGTTTTATCTTTGTTTGATTTTTAGGAGTCCTCTTAGAGCCCCTTTTACAGGATGTAACATGTAAATCAGTGCTGTATGTGTGTGTCAGATTGAGCTTGTGTGTGTGTGTGTGTGTGCTGAAGTTTTGAAGTGTCTGCTCTTCATTGTTGAGTGTGAGATGCTGATGTTGATCTCACAGAAGGAAACACATTAGAGAAATGAGGAAACTGACTATTACTGATGCTAATGTTATTGCTCAAGCTTCCCCTAGGAAGTGTGTGTGTGTGTGTGTGTGTGTGTGTGTGTGTGTGTGTGTGTGTGTGTGTGTGTGTGTGTGTGTGTGTGTGTCTGTGTGTCTGTGTATGTGCTCTAGTCATTTTCTGTGTCTGTGTTTTTATGAGTGTGTTTTGTGTGTGCATGCGTTCCTGTGTCTCTTTATTTCTGTGTTTGTGTTTCTCTCTTTCTCTCTCTCTGTGTGTGTGTGTGTGTGTGTGTGTGTGTGTGTGTGTGTGTGTGCGCATATTTCTTTGTTTCTGTTTGCATTTGTGTGTGTGTTCATGCACAGGTTTGTGTTTGCGTTTCTGTGTGCATGCGTGTGTGTATGCATTTGTATTCTGTGTTTGTATGTGCATTTCTGTGTTTCTGTGTGTGTGTGTGTGTGTGCGTGCATTTGTGTGTATGTGTTTGAGTGCAATTCTTTGTTTCTGTTTGTATTTGTTTTTATTTGTTTGTGTGTGTGTGTGTGTGTGTGTGTGTGTGTGTGTGTGTGTGTGTGTGTGTGTGTGTGTGTGTGTGTGTGTGTGTGTGTGTGTGTGTGTGTGTGTGTGTGTGTGTGTGTTTATGCATGTCTACTTGTGCATTTCTGTGTGTGTGCACATATGTGTTCTGGGTTTGTGTTTCTATTTTTGTCTTTGTGTGTGTGTGTGTAGTGTGTGTATGCAATTGTGTGTATGTGTCCATGCATGTTTGTCTTTGTGTGTGTGTGCTTGTGGTGTGCATTTGTGTATGTGTGTATGTGTTCGTGAAACATTTGTGAGTGCAGGGGTTTGTGTGTGCATGTTTGTGTGTGCGTGTTTGTGTGTGCGTGCGTGTGTTTGTGTTTGTGTGTATTCAATTCTGTGTATGTGTCCATGCATGTTTGTGTGTGTATGCAATTGTGTGTATGTGTCAATGCATGTTTGTATTTGTGTGTGTGTGTGTGTACATGCGTCTGTGCAGTTGTGTATGTGTGTGTATATGTTCGTGAAACATTTGTATGTGTATTTGTGAGTGCAGGGGTTTATGTTTGTGTGTGTGTGTGCGTGTGTGTGTGTGTGTGCTTGTATGTGTGCATTTCTGTTGGCGTTTGTGTCTGTGTGCTTGTGCATTAATCTACGTGTGTGTGTGTGTGTGTGTGTGTGTGTGTGTGTGTGTGTGTGTGTGTGTGTGTGTTCGTGCACATGTTTGTGTGTGCATTTGTGTGTGTGTTTGGCACATGTTTGTGTGTGCATTTGTGTGTGTGTTCGTGCACATGTTTGTGTGTGCATTTCTGTTTGCGCGTGTGTGTGTGTGTGTGGCATAACAGATGTGACATTTGCAGTGTGGAGAACACATTACTGATCAGTATATTGAAGCATCAGTAAATGCAGAGCTTGACCTTCCAGCAGGAGTCAGTCAGAGATCTTCAGATGAAACACACTGATGATGAGACTCTAATACAGTAACTGAGTCATATGGAGATATCCTCATCACACACACTCCACCACTGTGTTCTCTGACTCTCTGAAACACTTGCTAATGCCTCAGAAATGTGCTTCTATATTAGTGTTCCTCAGACC
This sequence comes from Danio rerio, assembly GCF_052040795.2. Classification (NCBI taxonomy): domain Eukaryota; kingdom Metazoa; phylum Chordata; class Actinopteri; order Cypriniformes; family Danionidae; genus Danio; species Danio rerio. The sequence goes on from NC_141035.1 coordinate 46,219,994, forward strand.
CATATAT
>NC_141035.1:46225000-46237500 GCF_052040795.2 Danio rerio
GCTTGAAGGCGTAGGGCTAAGGTAAATGGGTGAATAGCCCTTCGAACAAAGATTTTTCAGGACCACACTTGAAACCAAGGGGTAAGAAAATTTCCCAGAATGCACCAGCCACAGCGGCAGTATTGCTGTATCCGGAAGTAAAGAGATCCACAAATTAGTATTTTTTGTCATTATTATTATGAATTTTTATGACAAATAAACAAGTTTTAATATATTCATAACAGTGTACGTGTTTTACCGTCATGCTTTAAAAAAAAAAAAACACACACACACAAAAAAACGCTAAATTTCGCAATCTATAATCCCTATTAAATAACTCCTGTACAGCAATCCCACAACATTCTGACACTGGAATATCCTGTCAGTAGTGTCTAGTGGCTGTCAATGGGCTTTTTACAGTGTCTGCTATAATGTTCATGTTGTTTTTGGTGTGTTTACATTGATATGAATATGGCCACTGTGTAAATACACAGTACAGTTATGATCTTATTGCCACATTAGATCGTTATGATAACAGGATATATGCCTTCAGTGATTTCCTGAAGATAAATACCAAAAAATTACACAACTAGAATCACTACAGCAGTCGCCATCGTCTGATCTCACATGAAGCAACAGATTGCGAGGACATATGATGACGTGTGCAGGTGCCCTAGTGCTGGCCCAGTTGTTAGGGGTAAATTTTGAAGCTCTTCCCCTTAACCCTCCGTTGTAAGGGGGAAGGGGTAGGGGTACAAAAATAGAATTGGGATTAGGCGTCAATATGTTTATTGAAAGTAGCATTGATTTACAGCGGCAAATACTAAAACAATGTTAATTTGTCATTTGTCTTAACACATCAAATGTCATATTTTATCTGTGATGTATCCAGTATTTCAAAGGTTGTCAAACTGTAGCATGCAAAAGTTTATCTCGTGTTTATATGGTAAACTCTTCGGATGTTGATTTTTGAACTGGTTATCCTTAGCAAACTTCTGAAGCACAGCCCGTTTCCTGTTTGCCTGGCTCTGTGACCTCACTTCCACTTGTTTTAACATAATGTCCTGTTTGTTCTAGACTTTCACGGCCTGGTGCAACTCTCACCTGAGGAAAGCGGGAACGCAGATCGAAAACATCGAGGAGGATTTCAGAGATGGACTCAAACTAATGCTGCTCCTGGAGGTCATATCAGGTCAGAGCGCGTCGAACTTTCGTTCACTCAGTCATTAATCAGTCATTTGTTCATTCATTTACTCACTCGTTTTCTGTTTACATAATTCAAGAAGGAAAATGTGTGAATGAGTGATTAAACAGTGAATATTCACTCAGTCAATCTCACTCATTCATTTATTCACTCAATAATTTTATTTGCTCGTTCCATTAGACATTTGTTCACTCATTCATCACTAATTTGCTCACTTATTAACTTGCTCATTCACTCAATGGCTCAACAATATCGCCCATTCATTTATTCACTCACACATCAGCTGACCCATTTAGTTATAATTCACTTATTTAATTGCAGGCTCATTGATTCACTCATTTACTTGCTCATTCAGTCATTCATGTACTCGATTATTCACTCATTCATTGGCTCACTCAATCATTTGCTCAGTCATTCGTGTACTCATTTACTTCCTCAATCTTTCACTTACTCAATCATTCACACTTATGTGCTTAATCATTGACTTACTCGATTGTTCACTCACTCATTTTCTTGTTCACTCATTTGCTCACCTGATCATTCAGTTACTCATTAGCCCACTAACTCATTAGATCATTCACTTTCATTTGCTCAGTCATTTGCTGATTCACTCATTCATTCACCTAAATTGATTTGATGATTGGTGATTACCATTTTTCATTTTTTTATTCATTCACTCATTTCTTTACTTTAATTATTCACACATTCACTAAATTTCCTACTTAATTATTCACTAATGCTTTTGCTCAATCATTTGATTGGCTCATTCATTTGATTATTTGCAATGTCACTTATTTATTTACTTACTAATTTATTTGCTCCTTACATTAGTCTTTTGTTCACTCATTCATCACTAATTAGGTAACTCATTACTCATTCATTCTTACTCATTCACTCATTGGCTCAATAAATCACCCCAATCATTTATTCACTCACAGAATGGCTGACATATTTATTCACTTATTCATTATTCATTTATTTGCTGGCTCACTTATTCACTTTACTTGCTCATTCAGTCACTTTTTTCCACTTGATTATTCACTCATTCATTTGCTCACTCGGTGATTCACATACTCATTTACTTTCTCAATCTTTCACTCACTCAATCATTCACACTAATGTGCTTAATCATTGACTTACTCGATTATTCACTCACTCATTTTCTTGTTCACTCATTTGCTCACCCGATCATTCAGTTACTCATTTGCCCACTAACTCACTCGATCATTCACTCACTTCCATTTACTTATTTGCTCAGTCATTTGCTCAATGAATCACCACAATCATTTATTCACTCACGCCGTTGCTTATTTTTTCACTTATTCATTATTCACTTATTTATTTGCTCATTTGCTAAATCACTTATTCACACTTTTACTCACTCTTGCTTTTCACTTATTCAATCATTTACTTGCTCGTCCAGTCACTCATTGACTCACCTAATTATTCCCTCATTCATTCACATTCTCATTTACTTCCTCAATTTCTCACTCACTCAATCATTCACCCTTACTTAACCTTAATCCCCTTAACCCTTAATCATTTGATTTTTCACTCAATCATTGACTTGCTCAATAAATCACCCACTTGAATTAACGGCTCATTTATTCACTTATTCATTGTTCACTTACTTGTTTGCTGAGTCACTTATTCACTCATTTACTCACTTATTTACTGGCTCATGTATTCACTCATTTACTCACTTGATTATTTACTCACTCATTTGTTTGCTCACTCAGTCATTCGCATACTCATTTACTTTTTCAAATTTTCACTCAATCAATCTTTCACCCTTATGTGCTTAATTATTTGATTTCCACTTACTCGATTATTCACTCACTCATTTGCTTTCCAAATCATTCAGTTACTCGTATGTCTACTAACTCACTTGATCACTCTCATTTTCTGACTCACTCAATCGTTCTCTCACTCAGTCATTTTCTCACTGGATCATTTGATCATTCACTCAATCATTTGCTCAGTCATTCACTCTCTTACTCTTATTTTACACTATCCCTAATTATACTGCTTGATCACTCACTTATTTGCTCAAAGGCTTGATGATTCACTCGATTGACACTAAATTGCCAACCAACTCACTTGATCATTCACTAATACATTTGCTCACTCAATCATTTACTCACTCATTTGCTCACTCATAGCTCACTACTTATTCACTCAATCGTTTGCTCCCCTACTTGATTATTCTCACACACTATCATTCACTCACTCATTTGCCCCCTCATTACTCACTCGATCTTTCACTCAATCGTTCACTCGCCCAATCGTTCACTCAATCATTCACTCACTCATTTGAAAGATTACTTCATCGGATGGATTTGATGAATTATGTGCTCACTCATTTGTTCTCTAACTCAATCATTCACTCAATAATTTGATTGCTCACTCAATTTATTCACACACTTAATTATTCACTCATTTGCCCACTAACTCACTCAATCATTCACTCACTTATTTGATTGCTCACTTGATCATTCACTCAATTATTTGATCTCATTCACTTGGTCATTCATTCACTCACTCATTCTTCCACCGTCTCATTTATTCACTCTGTTTCTCATTCGATCACTCACTCACTCATTTGTTCTCTAACTCAATCATTCACTCAATCATTTGATTGCTCACTCGATTTATTCACACACTCAATTATTCACTCATTTGCCCACTAACTCACTCAATTATTCACTTAATCATTTGATTGCTCACTCGATTTATTCACACACTTAATTATTCACTCATTTGCCCACTAACTCACTCAATCATTCACTCACTTATTTGATTGCTCACTTGATCATTCACTCAATTATTTGATCTCATTCACTTGGTCATTCATTCATTCACTCATTCTCCCACCGTCTCATTTATTCACTCTGTTTCTCATTCGATCACTCACTCACTCATTTGTTCTCTAACTCAATCATTCACTCAATCATTTGATTGCTCACTCGATTTATTCACACACTTAATTATTCACTCATTTGCCCATTAACTCACTTAATCATTCACTCACTCATTTGCTCACTAACGCGATCATTCACTCACTCATTTGATTGCTCACTCGATCATTCACTCAATTATTTGATCTCATTCACTTGGTCATTCATTCACTCATTCTCCCACCATCTCATTTATTCACTCTGTTTCTCATTCGATCACTCACTCGATCACTCAGTCACTCATTTGTGTACACAAGTATTTGCCATTTACTTGCTCACTCATTCATTCACACTTATTTGAGCATTTATTCATTCATCCTTCATTTGCTCCATTAATTCATTCACTCAGTTATTTGCTCTCATTCACTTGATCATTCACTCATTCATTCTTTCCCCATCTCAGTTATTCACTCTCATTTTCTCATGCAATTACTCACTCGGTCACTCAGTCACTCATTTGTACACATGTATTTGCCATTTACTTGCTCACTCGTTCATTTACACTTGTTCGTTCGTTCGTTCATTCATTCTTTCACAGACATTCACTTGTACACTTGTATTTGTCATTTACTTGCTCATTCATTTATACTTATTGTTTCACATTCATCCATCCACACTTCCTTAAAGACTGTTGTTCATTTGCAACTTTCCAATTCCAAAGCTGTTTGCAGTATTGCAGAAACACGTTAATGTTTAGCCAGGGAGAGAGTAATCAGGTTAATGAATATGCTGATGTGATGGAAAGACTGTGAAACTCATCGTGTGTGTGTGTGTGTGTGTGTGTGTGTGTGTGTGTGTGTGTGTGTGTGTGTGTGTGTGTGTGTGTGTGTGTTTTTATGCAGGGGAGAGGTTACCAAAACCTGAAAGAGGCAAGATGAGAGTGCACAAGATCAACAATGTCAACAAAGCGCTGGACTTCATCGCCAGCAAAGGAGTCAAACTGGTGTCCATCGGTGCAGAAGGTATACACACACACACACACACACACACACACACACACACACACACACACACTTACCTCTATATTAAACTATATTTTCAAGCATATTCTGAAGATGACCAATATTTTCTTGCCCAGTCGAAATGCCACATCAGATGTAAAAGCCTCTGCATGTGTGTGTGTGTTTGGAAAATTGCGTGTGTGTTTGGGAAATTGTGACCTTTTGGATCCTCCCTCATATTGACGCAGTGACCGTCTCGGACAGATTGAGTCTGTGTTTCTGAACACTGTTTGAGTTATTAGTGTTTGCACTGCATGCATTGCCTGCATTTGCATTGCTGCTGCTCAAACATTCTGGTCGGGGTTTATATTATTGGTGTCATTTTTGTCTGTGGACGGTGTGATCAATGTTTGAAGTGGATCAAATGTTTTGACAAGACGAGAATGGATGTTGTTCTATAGTTTTAGGACAACTTTGAAAGATTTTGAACCACTTCAAAGGTTGATAACTGTTTATATTTATATAGTATATGCAAGGTTAGCTAAAACTAAAACTTTTAAAATGTAATTTAAAAATTGTACTAACTGATCCAAAGTAAAATAAAACCAATTTTTTATTTGTGCTAGCTGTTTTTTCATTTAGTTTGTGTTAAAGCTGCGATATAAAAAGAATAACTTTATAGACGTAAACAAAAGTAGTAAAATGGCAAAAAAAAATAAATGACTAAAACAGAAAATAAAAATGGATAAAATATAATAATGCCTGATGCATGGAAATAAAAATATTATAATTGCATTAGCATAAAACTAAAATAAAATTACAATATTGTAGACATAAAATGGCAAATATATTGATAAAACAGAAAATAAAGAAAAACAGTAAAAAAAATGCATAATTTATAATAACGCCCTGTTGCATGGCAAAAAATATATTGTCATTTTATTAGCGTAAATTAGCATAAAACTAAAATATAAAAATAAGACAAACATTTGTAGATAAATAACTAGTAAAATGGCAAAAATTAAATTGCCAAATCAAAAAAGGATTTTAAAAAATGCATAAATTATAATGAAGCACTGATGCATGGAAATAAATATATTACAATTTTAATAGCATTGAACAAAGATGTAAAATGAGAGCTTTTTAGACAAACAAAACTAGTAAAATGGCAAAAAATAAATTGCTAACACAAAATGAAAATAGAAAAATAAATAATAAAGCAGAAAATGAAAATTAAATTTGCATAAATGGTAATAAATCACTGATGCATGGCAATAATTAGAATTTTATTAGCATTCAATAAGCATAAAACTATATATATATATATATATATATATATATATATATATATATATATATATATATATATATATATATATATATATATATATACTTTGTAGACAAACAAAGCAAGTATAATGGCTAAAAATAAATTACTAAAACAGAAAATGAAAATTAAATGATAAAAAATGCATAAATTGTAATAAAGCACTAATACATGGCAATAATTACATTATCATTTTTATAGCGTAAAACTAAGATATAAATAATAACTTTGAAGACAAAAGCAAAACTAGTAAAGTGGTGGAAGAAAACTGATAAAACGAAAAATAAAGAAAAAAACAATTTGCATAAATTGTAATCAAGCACTGATGCATGGCAGTAAATATATTATAATTTTATTAGCATACAGTTAGCATAAAACTAAGATTTAAAAAAAAAACTTTGTAGGCATAAACAAAACTAGTAAAATGGCAAAAAATAAATTACTAAAACAATAAATGAAAATGAAAAATAATTTTAAAAATACTTAAATTATAATAAAGCCCTGATGCATGCTAATAAATAAATTATAATTTATTACCATACAATTAACATAAAACTAAGATATTAAAATAATAACTATATGGACAACTAAAGCTAGTAAAATGGCAAAAAAAAATTAACATTACATAAAAATACTTTAATTTGCATAAATCATAATAAAGCACTGATGCATGGCAATACAAGACAAACAAAACTAGTGTAATGGTTAAAATAATTACTGAAACATTGCTAAAAATTCCATAAATGATAATAAAGCTCTGATGCATGTTAATACAATATAATAACTTTATTAGCACATGTTTATTATAGAATTTAGTTGAGGATTTTTTTGTGTGGGGGATTTTTGTATGTAGTTATGCTGGGAAGCACTTTGGTCAACAGCATTTATTAATGTGCTATAGAAATGAAATAGTTTTTATATTGTTTATACAATGTAAAAATATCACTGTACCATACTTATGTATTTAAATGTGAAGATTTATGCAATAAATATATATAAATACCATTTTTTTTAAATAAATATATTTTAAATATTTAATTAATTCTTTTAATTTTTTTATTTTTTTTGGTTAAACAGAAAAATAAAGCAATTTTTTCCACTGTCAATATATAAACCTTTTTGGACATCTGTTTATAGAAATTGTGGATGGAAATGCCAAGATGACTTTGGGAATGATTTGGACCATCATCCTCCGCTTCGCCATCCAGGACATCTCAGTGGAAGGTATAATTTAACCTTCAGATCACTGTAGTGTTTATAGCAGCAGCAGCCGCTCTGCTCAGCATAATCAAACATACTCAGCAGAATGAATCCAAACAAACCTAATGAATGTTCTGCTCATCTCTTTTCAGAAACCTCCGCTAAAGAAGGCCTGTTGCTCTGGTGTCAGAGAAAGACGGCTCCTTACAAGAATGTCAACGTCCAGAACTTCCATATCAGGTTAGATCTACAGCTGAAGTCAGAATTATTAGCCTCCCTGTGTTTATTTTTTTCTCAAATATTTCCCAAATTATGTTTGACAGCAAAAAGTTTTCACAGTATTTCCTATAATATTTTTTCTTCTGGAGAAAGTCTTACTTGCTTTATTTCAGCTAGAATAAAAGCAGTTTTTAATTTTTTAAAGCCATTTTAAGGTTAATTTACCAGCCTCCTTAAGCAATATTTGATTTCGATTTGTCTATAGAACAAACCACTGTTATACAATGACTTGCCTAATTACCCTAATCTGTCTAACGAACTTTAAGCCTTTAAATGTCACATTAAGCTGAATACTAGTATCTTGAAAAATATCTAGTTAAATACTATTTACTGTCATCATGACAAAGATAAAATAAAACAGTTATTAAAAATAAGTTATTCAAACTATTATGTTTAGAAATGTGTTGAAAAAAACCTTCTCTCTGTTAAACAGAAATGGCTTAATTCGCTTGTTATTGATTTGAAGCATTAAAAAGGTCTTCAATCAAAGCAGCAAATATATACTGATATAAGAAAACAGTGCAAAGCGCAAGTGTAATTTCTGTATTTTAGTATCATAATCATCATCTACGACACCCTCAGAATAAGCTGTATTATTGCTCCATTCAGGATGTCATTCAGAGATGTGATTCTACCCTATAATTACAGATTAACTCATTTATTTCATATGTTTGTGGGATGATGCAATCATGTGTGTAGTACTATAATGTGCATGTTCACGCTAACAATATTTAAGATAATGATGACTTTTGCTTTGGAAATTCATAAAGTTGTCTTAAGACTTAAGGGCTCTATTTTAATGATCTAGGTGCAAAAGTCTAAAGCACATGGCACAAAAGCGTTGAGGGCGTGTCCAAATCCACTTTTGCTATTTTAAGGACGGAAAAATACAGTCTGCGCCCTGGCACATGGTTTAACAGGGTTTTCCCTTATGAGTTAAAGGAGTGTTTTGAGAATAAACCAATCAAGAGTCTCATCTTCCATTCCCTTTAAGAGTCAGTTGCGTTGCGCCATGGTGCATTTGCTATTAAAATGGCGACTTTATAAGTGTAAAAACCGAACGGTTCACTAGCGAGAAAACAGTTTAACAGAGCATCTGCAGTGCGAGGAGAAAGAATGAGCCTCCTCCATTCAGCCTCTTTACTTTCTCTTTCACTTTCTCTCTTTTGTGGATAAGGAAACGGCATTAGCCTACATATTTTATTTAATTCGTTAAGCTCAAGGATTCATTTCAAAACTATTTCTGAACTCGGTTCTAAATTCCAACAAAGGAGTAAATGAACAATAAGAATGAAGTGTGGTAAAAAAACTGAATTATTTCCAAACACACGTCCTGTTTTTATGCCCCATATGGTCCAACACTCGACTGGTGGACAAATCTAAACTTGTGTTTGTTAAAACAAATATAAACATGCATATAATATATAATACTACTTATTATAAAATTATACCAAAGCTAGTTGTCATTAATAAAATGAAAAAAGTGCACAATATTTTTGAGCATATTTTATTATTATTATCATTATTATTATTGTTATTAATAATAATATTAATATTATCATCGTCATCATCATCATTATTATTATTATCATTATTATGATCATCATTATTATTATTATTATTATCTTATTAATATCATCATTATTGTTATTATTATTATTATTATTATTAATATTATCATCGTCATCATCATCATTATTATTATGATCATCATCATCATTATTATTATCATAATTATTATTATTATTATTATTATTATTATTACTATTACTGTTATTATTATTATTATTACCTTATTAATATCATTATTATTATTATTTTTCATTATTATTATTATCATTACCTTATTAATAACATCATTATTATTATTATTATTATTATCGTCATTATTTTATTATTATTATTGTTTTCCGTTTTTATTTACTTATTATTATTATTATTATTATTATTATTATTATTATTATTATTTACTGATTGTGTTTTATTTACTGTTGTTGTTGTTGTTGTTGTTGTTGTAAATAAGCTATGCCATTTATCATTTGGTTATTTAACTTTTTTATTATATTATTATCTTGTTATAAAAGTTTAAAAGGAAAAGGTGTAAAGTCTTTCGCTGTCTGTCATACCAAGCATTTATCGTTATATATATTTATATATAGGAAATCTTTATAAACAACTCTCAATGTGCCCTAGTATATGTAATTCTCAACATATTGCTGTATCCTTTTCCCTTCTATTCATTTTCCCCCTTAAATTCTTTAGTTGGTCTTAATGTAAAGTCTTAAATTTACTCTCATAAACCTGCAGACGATCTGTTGAGCCTTTTATTTGACTGCTCATTGCTCATAATCTCTTCATCAGGAGCTCATCCAGGGAGTGTTTCATGTGGTTTTTGGTTTGTTTATTCACTCAGCTGGCTTTTGCATGTACTGCTGTTAAGGATGCATTTGAATTAAACAAATGATCAATAATAGCTGAAGATCAGATAAAAGATTGCACTGTCAATTTCACAGTTGCTTTGCAAACTCATTTGTCAGCGTTTAAGTCTTGACATGAATGCAGAAATGAGGAGGTTATTCTGTGGTTTGAGCGCTGCCCTCTTCTGGATGAGATGAACATATGCACTGAACAATTCTCTATTTTCCCCCATCAACAGCTGGAAGGATGGTCTTGCCTTCAATGCTCTGATCCACAGACACAGACCAGAGCTCATCGATTACGACAAGCTGAGAAAGGTAAGAACAAAGCCCAAGTTTTTTAAAGATGTTAACAATCCGTGGGCTGATATTATTGCATAATATAAAAAGTAATACAAGTCCTCCCTATAGTGATGTATGTGTATAGTGAAACCGAATGAGGACAGATTTTGAGGGTGGGGCTTGAATTTGCTCTTAGGGAATTTATTGGATGGTTTTGGTTTGCTATTGGTGGATTTTAAAGGGGACCTATTATGCAAAAATTTAATTTTAAAGGGGTTTAAACAGTTGTGTGGGAATGTTGTGTGAATATAACCAGATTCTAATGGAAAAATTTATTAATTTTATTTTTTAAAGTCACACCTGATTAAAGCAGTCTGCAGAAACGCAATCTCCTTTTGTATGTGTCATCAGAGAGGGAAAGCCCCGCCCACTAGTGACCATCCTACCTCATTAGCATAGACATCTCTGAGTGAGAAACAGCTATCTACCACTGTGCTGAGCATTTGTAGCTCCACCCTCTTTTGAAGGAAAAGAGCACAATCGCTTTTGGATTTAAAGCGGCAGTCACCATAATATAACAATTAAGATCAAAGCCTAAACGGGTCAGATTCTAAGAGTTATAAGACATTATTTGTGTAGTATTTTGAGCTGGAACTTCACACACACTCTAGGAACATCAGAGACTTTTTACATTTTGTAAAAAGGGGCATAATAGATCCACTTTAGGTAATTGACAGATTGATCCCGCCTTTATTCCACCAATCAGAGAAGAGATGTTATCAAAGATGAAGGGAAGTTATTTCGATTGGAGTATGTGAGTTTGCATGAATAAAAAAAATGGTTTGTGTGAATCAATGATCACTTTTGGGTGTAATTGGCTACAAAATAATTAGTCATTGTTATTAAATTACTTATTTTCTGAGAAAATAAAGGGTTACTTGTCATTTTAAAGGTACTTTAAACCTCTAAAACAACACTCCTGTTTTTCCCGGGAGTCTCCCGTATTTTAGACTCATCTCCCGGCCCTCTCTCATATGGTTCTGTCCCCAGGAAAACTCCCCTCACCCCCCGCTTCACAGCTTTTTGGTACAGTTCTCATATGCGCCGAACCCAACACTCAACCATCTTTATACCCGCTCTGCAGTTCGCGCACACCTTCCCCCGCTCTTAACTTCACGTGTACCCCCCCCACCCCCCAACCCTGCTATTCAACCCATTTTAAAAATGAATATTTTGATCAGTTTCCCAGTGAATAAAGGCAATGTATTTTGGTGCATTTGAACAAAACTGATTTATTAAACACATATATTTATTAAAATAATATTTTAGTCATCAAACATAAATTGAAAGATAATTCAATTCAAAATTACAACCTACAAAATTTGACTTTTTTTTTTTTTTGTTGCTTTTTTGTTCTTTTTAAATTCATATTTAATATTTCTATAGCATATAAATGTGGGTGTACTAGTTTTTGGACTGTTAACGCAAGTTATGTTGTTAGATAAGCTCCAGATTTGGCTTCAGTACTGACTAATCAAGTCAAGTTGAGCTTCATTGTCATTCTGCTACATGTGTGGACATACAGAGGAGTGAAATGTCGTGTCTTGCAGGACAACGGTGCTACATAAATTAATCATGAATACAAACACAACACTGGAGCTATTTTTAAAAACTTACACATAGCTAACATATACTGAAAAATACTAACTATACACAAGACAGGCTATACGATTACACTAATGTTAATGCACATATATAATATTGTATAGCTTCCTATTAAAAATATGAATATAAAAGATAGATTTGTGAGGGGTGTACTTGTATATGCTGAACACTGTATAATAATAATAATAATAATAATTTTGAGGTCATTTATCTGTGTTATCTGTCTAATGTAACTCGCTCAAAGTAATG
>NC_141035.1:46242500-46265000 GCF_052040795.2 Danio rerio
AAAAAAAAGTTTTGCATGAAATAATTCTCATACTAAGTACTTTAGCTTAAGCACAGAAACATGACAAAACAGTGACACAGCAAAGACGAACTGCTGCTCTTGCTGTTTTCAAAAGACGCAAATGAAGATGCAGCTGTTTGTCTGCATTGCAGACAATCATATCCAAATCCATATCGATAGACAACCATATCCATGCTGGCACATAAAACCTAAGGATGTTCCATATTGAATCTAGTTTCGTTATGTAACTATTTATAGTATAGTAAATATTTATATCTATTTTTTTACTGAGGATTTGCACCATGTTTATTTGGACTTTATTTGGACTTTGACACATTATTTATTATTTTCTTATTTTTATTTGTTCTTTGTAAGTGGTGTTGTTTATAGTAACTGAAAATATATTATTTGGAAAAAGTCAAATTTGCTTCACTGTTCTATTATTTTGTAACATTTGTAACATACCGTATACCGCGAAACCGTCAAACCGTGGTATTGTTTTAGACGATTATCATACCGTGAAAAATTCATACCGTTACAACCCTACTCAGTAGTAGGCAGTTTCAGACGTAGCCAATGTGAATTCACCTCAGTAAAGCAGGCTAGGTGGAATAGCGCTATTTACTGATGTTTTGTTGTTAAACTGAATATAAATCTACATTATTTATGCTGTAAAAGGACCTTATGAAAGTGAAAATAGTCGCATCAATCTATCACCGAAAGATTTCAGTGGCTGAACAACACTTGTGTGCATATAACCCATTCATAGCAACACAATCTACATCAGCTCTGCGTGACTAAAATAGTTTTAAAACAGAGCATTACCTGTCAATCACAAATACTTCAGCCATGGTGTCGTCCTTTCTCCAGCGTGCAAAAATACCTCCTATATTGAGTCAGGATTTTAACAAGTTTTGATTCAGCATTTGATTTTTAGCACCGTCACACTCTCTCTCTCTCTCTGTCTCTCTCTCTCTCTCTCTCAGTTCAGTTCAGTTCAAGTTGCTTTATTGGCATGACATTAAATACAGTATTGCCAAAGCATTTCAAATATGAAACATGTTAAAACCATTGAAAATAATAATTAATAGTAATACAGATAAGATATAATGACACACACAAAAAAAAAAATACATTTGATAAATAAAATAATAATAATAGTAAAAAGTTTAAATTATTTAAATAAGACACAAATTTACATTAACCATTTCTTATGGTGTGTAGGGTATATACATATTTTGCAGCCAGTTCAAATGTCAATTCGTCCTCTCCGAGTATATGGTAAAGTTTTTCTGAGTCATTTAAATTAAAAAATGAATTGATCAATGTTTCAAATTGGGGGAAAAATATTTCTCTCTCTTTCTTTCTCTCTCTCTCTCTCTCTCTCTCTCTCACTCTCTCTCAGGCGTGCATGTGCAAACAGCAGATGTGTGTGAATGCATGCGCAGATGTACAAATCTACATTCGTTTGGGCTACTTATCAGAATTATGAGAATTATCGGCCTGACAATGTTTAATTGGATGAACTTTTTTTTTTTTTGTCTTATGCCTCACCCAGAATATAAAAGTGCATATAAATACATTTAGATCATTTACTTTAATCATTACTATTGGAATGTGAAGAGACTTTTAACCACCACAACAAAACATGTTTCTGAAGACAATCCCCTACTGCACCTTTAAACTCTTACCACCATTATAAAAAAATTTCACAAATGATTTGGCAACCATTAAACATCAGCTGATCAAATGGTTTGAATTTCTGCTTTTGGACGACATCAAACTTATACACTACACGGTTGAGTGTACACTGCATAGTGTGTCAATTAGGACACAACTTTAAACTCCACTATATTTATTTCACGAATAATTTGGTAACCATTAAACATGGCCAGAGAAAATAGTTTGAATTAAAAAAAACGTTTTGGATTTGGGATGACACGAAGCTTATACTATATATTGTTCACTAGTGTACAAGTGCATGAATAAATAGTGCGTCATTTGAGACGCAGCCTTAAACTGTTACCCCCATTTTTTTCCCCATGTCATTCAATGTGTGTCAATGCGTGTGTAACATGCACGTGTGTGCATTTGAGTCCCGTTTGCATCCCTGTGTGTGTGTGCATGCGTGTATAACTCTTGTTTTCCTGCAGACATTGTGAACACAGCACGTCCAGATGAGAAGGCCATAATGACCTATGTGTCCAGTTTCTACCATGCCTTTTCTGGAGCCCAGAAGGTACCAAATGACCCCTAACTCCCCCCCCCCCATCCCCGAACAGCTCTTCTTCAGCATGGCTTTTTCCGTCAGTCCTGGAATAATTAAAAGAGGACGCTGGTTAAAGCACACCATCAAACTTATGTGTTTTAACCATTCCTCTTCTGGCCCTTCTCTGGAATCTCTCAGCAGCGGATTGGCTCTTTCTCTCTCTTCGCGGGTTGCCAGGGTTTTAACGCAGGATTCCAGACCCCCCATTTCCCTTTCAATGGGGGAAGCCCATAAAATGCATTACAATCTCCTCCTATTTCTCCTCTCTCAGTGGGGACACACAGGCTTTGGGTTGCTTTGCTTCACCGCTGTCTCTTTCTCTCTCTTTTTTGTTCTCTGCTGGCTCCGCTATAGATATCGTGGGCACTCTGCGGCCGGATGAGAAGGCTATTATGACCTACGTCTCCTGTTTCTATCACGCCTTCTCAGGTGCTCAGAAGGTGAGAAGCCTTTGAACCCTGACTCTTGGCCTTGAAACTCTCGATGTCCGTTCATACCTGGTTTTATCGTCTTGGTTCGTTGATTTTTGCTCCTAATTAATACACAGGAAGGGCAAAAAACTCAATTAGTTCATGTTTCCTATGGTATTACATTAAATGTCCTGTGAAACTAAAATCAAAACAATTAGATGTTAGTTTAAAGGATATCTATTAGCTAATTTGCTTTAAAACACACGATTAGAAAATATAAAATAATATACAATACGATATAAGCATGTAAAGCTTGTGGTTTGTCACTTCTGCCTAAATGTATAAGGTTTTTTTTCACATCACTTCATACTTCAGTTTCTCATTAAATCTGACCAATCAAATGCTCTCTACTGTCCGACATGCCCCACCCCCTTATCAAGACTCTTCATTTGATGCGCTTGAGCTCAAACACTCACTGTGATTAAAGCAACCTCCTATTGGCTGTTTATTTTTTTTAAAGGGGAGGGGCTACTCTCTTCCACTCTTAGTTTTTTTTTTAGTTGTGATTAGGTCTAAATAAAACATTGAATTAAAAAAAATCACTTTTCAAAGCACTTAATTGGACCTTTTAATATAAAGTGGTCCCTTGTTAATCATGGGAGTTACGTTCTAATAACTCATAATAGGTAAAATCTACGATTTAGTCGTTTTTTTAATACAATTATTACAGACGTTTTAAGGCTGTAAAACCCCTCACTAAACTCTTTATACACTTTTCTCAGACAGGCATTAACATTTTTACACTTTTCTCTCCTGTTTAAATACTCTCAAAGTTCAAACTTTCATAGAAAAATAAGTCCAGTATTATAGAATGAAACCAAAGACTATAACCTGTTGTCAGGCGCAAACATTCATCTCTGTCAGCAGAAGGATCATAAAGTTGGCATCCAGCATAATGTTCTTTATCCTGTAGTCACTGATCCAGAAAGCTAAAGCAGACTCCATCCTTAAGGGGGTCGCACACCAGATGCACAGCGCACATGACAGTTGGAAGTAACACGCATCGGTAGCGCACATTCACATGTTATTTAAAATTATATTATTCAGATGATGCTCTGTGACACGGCAGAAATATAAACAGTGTCCTGTCCTGTAGTCAAAGTCAGCTTTATTGTCAATTCAGCCGTATGTACAAGACATATAGAGAATCGAAATTGCGTTACTCTCAGACCCAAGGTGCTTAACATTATTATAAAAAATATATATAAAGTTAGGCCCCATAAACAGCCACTAACTTGCGCCGCTGGTGTGTGTTCATGCTGATATCAACCTATGTTTACAATTTTAAAATGCGTAGCGCTGCGTGGTGCGGGGCATCCGGTGTCCCTTTTACAATGGTCTTGCTGCAGAACCCTTTTTGCATCCTTGCTGAAACTCATACTGCTAGCGATCGAAGATTTATGATAATTTGGCAAGCTGCATTATGTACTGTGCAGGAGACAGATTGACTGGTCTACAGCCAATCAGGACGCAGAACACAGTGCGCTGTTAAAAAATAAAATACAAAAAACAGGGGTGTCAAATTGCACACAAAAAAACGGCGAAACTGTGAGGCCGCAAAAAGTGAACTGCATTAAGCGAGGAACCACTGGAGTAGAATATTAGACAGCTGTTCTAAATCTATTAATGTTCTTTGATGTCGTAATTGGAATGCAAGAATTGTACACAAACGGAACATAATGTGAACATATAACCTTTCATATAACCTGGTTCTGAATGCATACGATCACACTAGTGTAATTAGAACATTTAGAGCGCACCTAATTCAACTGCTAAGATTCTAATTTGACGGTGCATGTTGAGGCATAGAAAGAGGTTGTATCTTTGTATCTTTTCTAGCAACAACAGCGGCGCCCATTACCCATCATAACAAATAATATGATCATTATTAAGCTGTTGGATTGAGGTAGGGGTAGATGCTAATAAATTAATGTGGAATTTATTAAATAATATAAATACTTCTCTTTAACTTCTGATCACACCTGTATCCCTTCTAGCAACAACAACGGCGCCCATTACCCATCATATAACAAATAATGTGATCGTTACTAAGCTGTTGGGTTGGGTTTAGGTTTGAGGTAGGGGTAGATGCTAATAAATTAATGCGGAATTTGTTAAATAATATAAATACTTCTCTTTAACTTCTGATCTGACCTGTATCCCTTCTAGCAACAACAATGGTGCCCATTACCCGTCATATAACAAATAATATGATTATTATTAAGCTGTTGGGTTGGGTTTAGGGTTGAGGTAGGGTTAGATGCTGATAAATTAATGCATAATTTAATAAATAATATAAATACCTCTATTTAACTTCTGATAGCAGCTGTATCCCTTCTGGCAACAACGGTGGCGCCCATTACCCATCATAACAAATAATATGATCATTATTAAGCTGTTGGGTTGGGTTTAGGGTTGAGGTAGGGTTAGATGCTGATAAATTAATGCATAATTTAAAAAATAATATAAATACCTCTAATTAACTTCTGATAGCAGCTGTATCCCTTCTAGCAACAACAGCGGTGCCCATTACCCATCATATAACAAATAATATGATCATTATTAAGCTGCAAGGTTGGGTTGGGTTGTGGTAGGGGTATATGCTAATAAATTAATGCTTCGTAGTCTAGTGGGAATGTAATGTACAGTTTTAAAAAGGCTTTATCTGGAATATACAGTAGGAACCATTGTTATTAATTTAATGTCCCAGTATACTCAATAAGTTCTTTGAATACAAGTACAAAATAAGTTGCAAACTCTTTTGATTAATGTACTAATAATGAATATGCCAGATGCCAATAACACTGATGAGAGCAATGTTTAGATGAGCCTATACAAATGCGCTGTAATAATGTCACATTAGGATGACTGCTTTCTTTACAGTATAGAAACAGACATAATCCAGTTGGATGCAGATCAGTTTATTCAATCTGGTCTTCCAACTCTATTGGCTCAACATATGGCGTTGACTTCTTCTGGGTTAGAAATTTGAAACAAACCACCAGATGCATGCCATCCTTTTTTTTATGCCAAAGCATGCATTCTTTGAGTCAACTGAGCCTCAAATGAAGAAGATATCCAGTTGACATTTTGAGGAATGTCAGATTTATAGCCAGCCGATCCTTTAATATGTAATCCAGCATGACTGCATGAACCCGAGCCAGAAACCAACTCAACTGAACCAGGTGTGAACGTGACATGAGTTGAGGCTGGATTTGATTGATCACAGCTTTGGGGCTTCACCATACCCAAATCATTGCCATCACCACTTTCTATACATGCACTTATTTTCCATGCACTATTATTAATACTCTTAATAGGTTTACTGGTATATCACAATTATGTTTAAAAGCTGAATTTTGCTGTTCGATGTTTCATATTTGCACTCTGTCATTCACAATATTGAGTTTACTACGCTCTGGAGTTACGGGTTTGATTCTCAGATGTTGTGTTGTTTGCCTACATAAGCATGTATCTTGATTTGGTTCAGTGTTGGGGAAGCTACTCTGAAACTATTATTTTACAAAAACATGAATAAACATTAAAGGTGCTGTATGTGTAAGTTCGACTCTTCTAATGGATAAGAATACAATAACATGTTTGCAGATATTTTAGAAACATGCCAAGTGAACATTTGGTCTCACTTTATTTTGATGGTCCGTTTGTTGATTATAAGTTACATTGCATCTACATGCCAACTAATTCTCATTAGATTATAAGTTGATTGTTAGGTTGGGGTTAGTGTAAGTTGACATGTACTTGCTAGTTTTCTTATAGTCAGTTAAATGTCTGTTGAAGTAGCAGAATCAGCAGATATTAAGCTGACAAATGGACCATTACAATAAAGTGTTACCGAACATTCTTGTTTATCTAAAAAAAAAAACAATGCATGTAATGTGAGTTACCTGCCGGAATGTCTGTCTTTGTTTTGGTCTCTTTAACTCGCTCTTCAATTCCTGCATAAATGTATATATGAATAATTAATAGTGCAGGCAGGTAAATAATAAAATTACTCGACTGTTGGGGGAATAAAAAGTGCTTAACTGAAAACTTTCAAACGCCTATTCATACTTGAACGTAGTTGTGTATTTACTTTTCCTCAGCTCAACATGCTAATGAGATTCCGTCTGTCAATCATCAGAAGCCAGTCAAAACAATCGGATGCAAAATTGTTGTAATGATCAACCAATAATGGCATAAAGACCGCCTTCTGATCATTTACAGACAGCCTCTCATCAGCATGTTGAGCTGAGGAAAAGTAACTACATAACTGCGTTCAAGAATGAATAAACATTTGAGTAATTTATTCAATTATTTATTAATTTGTTTGATTTTTGGCAGTAATTTAATGATTTATTTACTCATTTAAATATTTGCATATTTTTTTATTTATTTATTGTTTTGCATTTATTTACCTGCCCACACTTCTTAATTATATATATATATATATATATATATATATATATATATATATATATATATATATATATATATATATATATATATATATATATATATTATTTATTTATTTATTTATTTATTTACAAAGTAATTTGTTTACGAAGTAATTTGTTTATGAAGTAATTTGTAGATATATTTTATATTCATTTATTTATTTGCATATTTGTTTGTTTTATTATTGCAGTAATTCATAGATTTATTTACTCAATTATTTATATATTTGCGTATTTATTTAATTATTTATTGTTTTGCATTGATTTACCCACCCACAATATTATTTATTTATATATATATTTATGCAGGAATTTGTGGATTTTTTTTTTTTAAATATACACTTATTTATTTGCATATTTATATATTTGTTTTATTTATGCATGGATCTATTTACATATTCATGTATTTGCATATTTATTTATTTATTTATTGTTTAGGCTGGTTTCATCCTCCATATGCAGGTTTACTAAATCAAATGTAAAAAAAAAAATAATAATAATAGTATTTAGCTGCTTGAAAAGCTACATTGTATGTAAAATAGCGGAGCTACTGTCAATCTACAAAGTTACTTGGTGCTAGCTACCCCCAACACTGATATTTGTTTGTAGTTTTGAGCTGTTCGGTGAAGTTTTAGCGCTGCCAGATACAGTATATGTAGAACTACCCATTGATTTGTTCTGTTTCCATGTGAAGTGAAGCCAGAAGTTTCTCACCGTAACTGTTTAAATGTTTTTTAGCACTTCACACCAGCGTTTTGAACACTTTCTTTGTTTCAGCGTTAGTTAAAGCTGTAAAGAGCCCTGAAGAGATCGTCCACTGGTGGTATCAAAAAATTGAGAATGTAAATTTGATTTTTGCAAAAGCATGTACATTTTTTGCAGCTACTACACAGAAACTAACCAGTTTTGGTGTTTTGCATGGAACAGTATGATATGGTTAGCTTACAAGTGAGGTAATGTTGATGTTTAACCGAGTCTTATTTTTCGTTTGACTAGTTTTGACGCATGTTATTGTGTGTAAAGCACATGGTTTACTTAACAACACATGGAGTTTTGTTTCATTGTGTGCTCAATACCTTTTTTTGCGTGTGGTTGGATGTAATTTTAAGGCACTTTACGCTAAACCCACCAAATCCATTAAACCATTTGCTAGTCAAAACTAAAGCAGCATCTTGACATTTACAGATGTGAAAACTTCTTGAACGAAGTGTATTGTGTATACTGTATCACACAGCTTTTGAACATACGGTATACACTATATATTTGTGTAGTAAACAGTATGGTGTTTTTCTTTTTTTCTTTTTTTTTCTTTTCTTTTTGGAGTGTATTAGAACACTTTCCCGTTTAGAAAATGTGTTGTTTCATTATTGCATTTGTCCCTTTCTGTGATAGGCTGAGACGGCAGCCAATCGTATCTGCAAGGTTTTGGCAGTCAATCAGGAAAACGAGCACCTGATGGAGGACTATGAGAAACTGGCCAGCGATGTGAGTCCAAGACAAGAATTATTTGTTGTATTTTGTTGTTTATGTGCTATTTATGTAGAGTAAATGTGTACATGCATTACATTTGAAGCATAATGATTAAGCATCCTGTGAAATTGTAAATATTCTGTAAAAAAAAAATATATATATATATATATTTTTATATATATATATATATATATATATATATATATATATATATATATATATATATATATATATATATATATATATATATATATATATATATATCTAAGTAACACACATTTTTCAACAAAATAGTTTCAATAACTAATGCCTAATAACCACTTAGTTATGATTATATCATATTTGTAAAGTTTTTTTTTTAGATATTTGACATATTTTACATTTTTAAATACCAGTATTTAGCTTGAAGTGCAATTTAAGAGCTTAACTACAATAATTGAGTTAGCTAGGCAAATTAGGTTTATTAGGCAAGTCATTGCATAACAGTGGTTTATTCTGTAGCCAATGAAGAGAAAAATAGTCATAAAGGACTAACAATATTGACCATAATATATATATATATATATATATATATATATATATATATATATATATATATATATATATATATATATATATATATATATATATATATATATATATATATATTTTTTTTTTTTTTTTTTTTAATTAAAAGTTGCTTTTATTCCAACCAAACTTAAAGAAATCAGACGTTCTCAAGAAAAAAAAAATCATTGTATTTATCATTGTAACTATAATATTTATAGCTTTGTTAATCATCACTTGGGAACAGGCGTGCTCATTTCAGTGAACTGACAACCACTGCTCATTAACCAAAGATTTGAAAATAAATTATGCAACTATGCAAATTAGTGTTTTTACAATACTGGAATTCGATTCCACTGAAATATTAGAAACGTCCATTTCCCGCGAACATTTGAGCTCTGTTGTGTGCATTCTTAAACAGTGCTGATTTGTCATTGCGTTCATATGCTCAACAGAAATGACTTATCATTAACAGGTTCACAGGTCATCAGTTCACCCAAACTCAACTCAGTTTACTGAGTGTAACCACAGATAATGGGACACTGGAGCGTTTTAAAGCCGTGAAAATCAGTCAATTCATCAGCAGCTCGATCGTATGTCAGCTATAAACAGACCAGCTGATCTTTGCTCCTTTAAATTGCTGCAGTGTCCCTGTATCTGTGGTTACACTCAGTGAACAGCGGTGAGTTCGGTGAACTGATAACCTTCTCGGCCAATCACAGTCATTTCTGTTGAGCATGTGAACACGAAGAAAATTGACGTTTTTAAAAGTTCCGTATCCATTCGTATTGAAATCCAGTCTCGTGACAACCCTACTTGGGAATAAAGATGCTCATTTTGGGTAATTTTCCCAACCGACAACCGAATATTAACGTTAATGATATGTATGTTAACGACCAGATCAATTAACATATGTTAAGTGTTTACTTTTTATTTAAAAACAAAAAAGGTTTTATTTACAAAGTCAAACTCTAACTTGGCTCTAAAAGGTTCTTTCTGCGAACCAATCTGCATTTTTAATCCACGCACGAAGACCAATCAGGATCAGCTTTCTTTGTCATTTCCCCAGACTGCTCCATTGATAGCGGGAAACATCAGAAAGACAAAATCACAAAATAATGCTGCACCACACAAGATTAAGAGGCTTTTAGAAACATTTTTTTGACACTGAGATAAAATGTTATATTTTACACTGCTAAAAAGAAATGAATATTAAAGAACATATAAATTAAATGTGAAATATTTTTATTTTTGTATATATGTTAAGTGAAACATTTTTCAGTGTTTATTAAACTCATTTGCTCATTGTTTGTTTTATTTAAAGTCTTTAAATTTAATATTAAGCCCTGAAGGGCAAATCTTTAATTTAATTTATGCAAATATAATTCAATAATTCATATAAGGCATAAAACATAATAAATATTACTATATTAGTAAGATAAATTTAACATCTGCACTGGACAAAATATTTAGCACAGCTTTGTATGTTTAATTTGAACAAGAAAAAATATTCATCCTAAAACATGAAATAAATGTTATAGAAAGCAAAAAAATTACTTTCTCAAGCATCAACATATTGTTGCAACATTAATTTATAAATTTTTTGACTGTATTTCTTGAAAAGTAATGCTTCAATGAATGATCTGCCAGACAGAACCTTATTATTCCAAGTGGAAAATGACTTTTCAGAATTAAAAGGTTCTATCTGCATTTACCCTTTTTTTTTTACTCCAATTTGCAAATGTAAGAGAATTTTGATCATTTACATTTAGAGTGTATTTAGGGTCTCTGTCATGTTAATGTATGAAAGAGAAATGTTACACACATTGTTTGCTATATGGAATGCAAAACCTTTGAAGCTCAATATCTCAAAATCATTTAGAACGCAGATAGAACCTTACAATTCCAAGGTGAGGAAATTAATAACGAGTAATTACATTGAATTATTTAATAAACAAAGACTATGCATTGATACTTTACATTTGATTATTTAATTACTGTATACCTGAATATAGTTTGACTCCAAAACATAAAAATTTTGCTTATTTAATTTGTATGCATTTTTTTTAATTTATCTGTGCTTGTATATGGTTTATATTTTTTGCACTCCCCTACAGAATCATCCCAATCATTCTAAAATTATAAATAATAATAATAATCTTTCCAAAGAGTTATTCAAGTCTTCTAATGAAACTGTATTCATATCACAATATGTATTGCAGAACAAAAAAAATCGCAATGTTAGACTTTTTCAATATCATGCCGCCCTAATAAGCACCTGCATTTTAAACTGGCTACCCAGCGTGTTTTACTTATAATTTCTCAGATGTGTTTTTGTTAAACCCCTAATCATTATTCATTGTGCATGTGTGTTATTTCCTCTACAGCTGTTGGAGTGGATTCGTAGGACAATCCCATGGTTGGAAAACCGCGCTCCAGAGAAAACCATGGCAGAAATGCAGCAGAAACTGGAAGATTTCCGCGATTACCGTCGTGTTCACAAACCTCCCAAAGTTCAGGAGAAGTGTCAGCTAGAGATCAACTTCAACACGCTGCAGACCAAACTCCGTTTGAGCAACCGACCGGCCTTCATGCCATCTGAAGGACGCATGGTGTCGGTAAGAAACATGTAACGCATGTGCAATGGGGAATATGCACAAGGACTTCATTTACAGTCAGAAATATAATCTAAAGCAGTGGCGGTTCAAGCTTAAATGGCATCCTGGATGAATCACCCTCATATATGCCCCACAATCCCCCCCCTCCCCCAAAACTATCTAGTTTTAGAAAAAGGACGATTAAACATGTAAATAAAAAAAAGTATTGTTTTAACCCTAGGCTATTCAGTTCATAAGATCAGTTCAAACTTTTATGAAGTTTTATATTAAAATCACTTGTTCACTGTATAAAAATGTTACATTTTGAAATATTTATAATTATCGATTACAGTATATCGGCGATCGGCCTCCAAATCTTAAGAGTTATCAGGTATCGATATCGGCCCAAAAATCCAAATCGGTGCATCCCTACTAATTTTTATATTTCTTATAAATAAAACTAATATTAATACTATTATCATTATGATTATTATTATTATTATTATTATACTATTATTATTATTATTATTATTATTATTATTATTATTATTATACTATTATTATTTTATTATTATTATTATTATTATAAATAATATAACAACATTATAAACAACAGAAAACCTTAATGTAAAGTCCTTAATGTAACTGGAAAACAAATTAAAGACAAGACTGGAGTGAAATGCCAAAATCGAAATATTTTGCCTGAATATTAATTATGACAATTCTATTGAACACAAAAAAATATGTTAAAGAATTATCTGTTCATCTTAGACCCGACTCATGGCCGAGAATTAATCTTACCTCCCTGACTCTCTCCCTGCTTTCTGCTTCATAGCCATGCTTGGTTAAAATAAGATCATCATCATATTGTAAGCTTCAGTTTTGTCAACTTGCAAAACTCGATGCGTGTCGACATCTTTGAGGATGACATACGTTTGGTAATGACCTATTTGGCTTTCCATAGTAAACAAGAGCAGGAGCAGGAGCAGCACTAGGCATGCTGGAATGGTTTTCTGTGTGCATGTGTCAGGTTGCTTTCACCAGCATTGCTTCAGTTGCACATAATAACAAATTTGCACGAGCAAACAACGCCAAATGTGAGTGGTCTCTAACGTCTGTATTCTGGGATTACCACTCTAAATTAATACATTTTCATAAAGTAAATCGTATCTCAAAGCTTACTGGGGCACAGATGATTTTTACTGTGCCACGAATTTTTTATTTTTATTTTTTGCACCGATTTCCCATGCTGCCCCCTGCAAGGTGATCACCCCGATTGCCCATGCCTAAATCCGCCACTGATCTAAATATCTAGTCAAACATTACGCACTGTCATCTTGAGAAATTATAATTAGAAATGAGTTATTAAAACTATTATGTTTGGAAATATGTTGAAAAAAATCTTCTCTCCATTAAATTGAATTGGGGGGAAAATATACAGGGGGGCTAACAATTCAGGAGGGCTAGAAATTCTGACTTCAACTGTACCTGATAAGTGTATTCTTCATCTTCAGGATATTAATGGTGCGTGGCACAAACTGGAAGGGGCAGAAAAAGGCTATGAAGAGTGGCTCCTGAATGAGATCCGTCGCTTGGAGAGACTTGACCATCTTGCAGAAAAGTTCCGTCAGAAAGCAGCCATCCATGAGGGCTGGACAGACGGTATGGATGCATATATTAATTCCAGGTTCCCAGGGCTCATGCAATTTCTGGAATAGCATGGAATTTCAATATGTCAATTCCAGAGACAGGGCTCGAAATTAACTTTTTTACTTGGTAGCGCCGGTGCTCCCAACTTCAAATATTTAGGAGCACCAAAATAAATTTAGGAGCACCAAAAAAAATTTAGGAGCACCCACCAAAAATGAATGAGCACCGCTGCAAATTGCTTTTTAAGGCATTTATTGTATTTTAAAACAACATCAATAGGACTGACAAAAACCAGAAACAACTATTGAACTAATGCTGAGAAGACATTGATATTTGTGTGCAATAATTCCAAAATGAATGTCTAATAATTAGGCTATAGAATATTAGTGATGATGAAAATGACAATAATAGTAACAATGAATTACATTTCTCATTATGATACTGCCTTGAATGTGCATGAATGTAGGTTATCTGCTATACAAAGTCTGTTACTTTGTGAAAAATAAATGTATAGTTTGCATCAAACAAAAATGAAGCATTGCAGTAAGAAATATTGATTTTGTACTGCTTTTTATATATGCATGTCAATTTAATAAATAATATTTCTGCTACAAAACAAACAAAAGATTATAATAAATCATTCAATTCAATGATGAAAGCTGCAAAGCAGTCATCAGTAAATAAATAAAAAATAAAAATAATATACACCTCAAAAAAGAATAGACAAAAGAAAGAAAGTAAAGTCTCACTTCTATCACTCTTTAAAAGATTTGGTTTCAGTTTGTGTCAATTTAAAGGTTCAGTCTGAGATGATCTTCATTTCTCTGTGTTAGTGGAAAAGCAGGCGAGTCAGCTGACCCAATTTATGAGCAGCATTCTTGCGGTGACATCCGGCGCAATATCGCTCTTTGTTATGAGCCGCAGTTTCAGTGTAAACTTAGTAAAGGCGAGCTTCTTTGGCGATGAAATGTACAGTATTAGATTTGACTTTTAGCGGACATTTGCGCTGAACACGCAGTGAATGCGACGCATGGACATTCGGGCGCCTTCTCCAAGAAGCGCGTACTCGATTGATCTCAGCTGGTGGATCATTATTCACCACGTGACGTGTCATGATCGCTCTCATCTGCGCCTCAATTTTAGGTGGAGTTTGCAAACCTGTGTGCTTTAAGTTTTTACTCTTCAGCCTTTTGCATTTCCCGTGGTCATAAAAGCTCCTTCCCTGTCATCTGACAGCAGAATACCTTGAGTGATTGACAGCTAATATGAACCAATATAGCGGCAGGGAAGAGCGATTCAGCACGTTTTTACAAAAAATCAAAACAGGTCGCACTACAACTATTATCTGCAGTCGCACTAATGCTCCCATATATATTATGAGGTCGCATAGATTAATTTTCGGGCGCATATGCGACCAAAATGGTCGCAATTTCGAGCCCTGAGAGATATCGAAACGTATATTAAAATGTTTTATAAAAGGTCAAAACAAATATTTCGAATGGATTTTAATTAATTCACTATTTTTAATAATAAAATATGTCAAAAAAACATATTTTTATTTGTAATTGCTGCTGATTATAGTTTGGCAGACAATCGAAAATTGGTATCATCGAGTCACACTTACCAAAAAAATCATGAATCAACAAAGAAAATTGCAATCTCTAAACAAAAAGTCTGCAGTCCGTTTAGATCTTAATATGTCTGTCTGCTTGTGTTTAGGTAAAGAGGCCATGCTCACACAAAAGGACTATGAAACCGCATCCCTGTCTGAGATTAAAGCTCTCCTGAAGAAACACGAGGCCTTCGAGAGCGACCTTGCCGCCCACCAGGACAGAGTGGAGCAGATTGCCGCCATCGCACAGGAGCTCAAGTGAGAAAAAGACAAATAAAATGAAATGGGGGCAACCAATAATAACACCGAAAATTAATTAAATTCAACACAATATGGGTGGAAAGTTAAAAATGTAGGTATGTGATGCCCGATATATCGGCGGCCGTATCGGTATCCGTTGATAACTGCTTAAAGATGTTAGCATTATTGGTTTGATAAGAAAATTAGGTTTAAATGTTACAGCTGAAATTTGAGAAAGCTTTAGATCAATGGTCTCAAACTCAATTCCTGGAGGGCCGCAGCTCTGCATAGTTTAGCTCCAACCGCCTCTGACTCACACCTGCTTAATAGTCTGTAGTAGTCTTGAACACCTTCACTGGTTGGATCAGCTGTGTTTGATTAGGGTTGGAGCAAAACCGTGCAGAGCTGCGGCCCTCCAGGATTTGAGTTTGAGACCCATGCTTTAGATAGAGATGCCTGATTTATTGATGACCATATTTGTATTTATTGATGCTTATCATTTGCTATGGTTATCACAACGATGAGAAAATTAGGTTGCAATATTAAAGTCAGTGCTTTAGTTATGAGGATTCTTGATGTATCGGTGGCCATATTTAAGTTGGCCGATATATGCTTGCTTTTTTCATGTTATCATTAAAAAATTAGGCGTAAATCTTACAGTTGGTAGGCCTTTTATGATAGGGATTTTTTGTTGTGTGATTATATTGTAACAGAAATTGTTGTGATAAGCGATATTATTGTCATTTTGAGATCATTTTATGCCACTGATTATATAATGATCGTATAACAGCAGCATAATAATGCAAAACATTTTAAAATACTGATCATTCTTAAGGTTATTTAGATTCTGTAATTTGATGTTAAAGAGGTAAGTGTCCTATAATATAAATATTAAATGTTCTATTTGGTAAATAACTAATTATAAACTTTGACAGCGGTAAGGTAATCAAACGTCATCGTAAAATGGCTTTAACGTTATTTGTAAATGCTTGAGTATCTATTGCTATGGCAAAAATGATTGCGTTCATCAAGTATTGCACGACAAGTCGATATATTGATTATCGTGACAGGCCTAACAGTCGGTACTTCTGAGTTTTTGTAATGGATTCCTGATCTATTGTGGCCATATTTGTGTTGGCTGATAAATGCCTTTTTTTTTTTATTGTCGTTTGTATTCAGACGACTATTAGGTTGAAATATTAAAGTCAATACTTGAGAAAGTTTTGGTTATGGTAGCTTGATATATATCGATGGCCATATTTGTGTTGGCTGATAAATGCTTATTTTTTTATTGTCGTTTGCATTATAAGAAAATTAGGTTGAAATATTAAAGTCGGTACATAAGAACGTTTTAATTACTAATGCTTGATATATGCCATGTTTGTGTTGGACTTAAAATGCTTAATTTTATTATCGTTATTTGTATGAAAAGGAAATTAGTTCAAAATATCAGTCGATATGGATATATTTGGCCATATTTGTGTTGGCTGATGAATTGATTGACGTATTTGTGTTAGCTGATAAATGCTTATTTTTGTTATGGTAATCTGTAGAAGAAGAGGTCAACACATTAAAGTCGGTAGGCCTACTAATTTATAAATGCTTATTGTTTTATGATAACGTTATTGGTAAAATAAAGTTGGTACTTAAAGTTTTAGTTAATGATGCTTAATTCATCTCGATTGACATTTGCAATGACCGATGAATGATTATCAATATGTTATCTTT
This sequence comes from Danio rerio, assembly GCF_052040795.2. NCBI lineage: Eukaryota > Metazoa > Chordata > Actinopteri > Cypriniformes > Danionidae > Danio > Danio rerio. The sequence goes on from NC_141035.1 coordinate 46,259,537, forward strand.
ACTATAAAACAAGAATAAAATTTTAAAGCACATTAAATTAAGCATTATTTCCACCTGTGTTGTGTTGTCTGTGAAAGAAACAAAAGGACATCAGTTTTTTTTTTAGTCGGGGTTGATATAAAATTCATATTCATCAGCTTATATACTGGTTTTCTGCTTCGCATATCAGCCCAAATTTCCGTATTATTACATTGCTAGCTTTAGTGCTGATTTTCAGTCTATTTTGTTCCTGTATGTTAGTGAGCTGGACTACTACGACTCCCCGAGCGTAAATGCACGCTGTCAGAAGATCTGCGAGCAGTGGGATGCTCTGGGCTCCCTCACACAGAACCGCAGAGAGTCTCTGGAGGTACACACACTTTCTGTCAACAACAGCTTTCTGGCATATTCATAGTGTTTATCAAACTGACTGTGTGTGAATGTGTGTGTGGTCTCGCAGAGAACAGAGAAGCAGCTGGAGTCTATCGATGAGCTGTACCTGGAGTACGCCAAGAGAGCGGCACCATTCAACAACTGGATGGAGGGCGCCATGGAGGACCTACAGGACATGTTCATTGTGCACAACATCGATGAGATTCAGGTAGAGCAAACTGTTTTGATTTCTTCATCATCTGATTTAACAATCACTTTCAAATGGTGATCAAAACAGCGCTTAGTAGGGCTGTGCAATTAATCGAAATTAAAGTTCGATTTCAACTTTGCATCCAGTGATTTAAAAAAAAAAATTCATTGAGATAAAATAATTGTGTTTGCAGAAGTTCAAATTTGTTCCTCCCAAAACTCATTTTCACATTGAAATGAAGTAATCATGCAAGTATATATATATATTGTTATTAAACATTTTGGACAAATGGCCCACTAACAGTTGTGTTAAATAATTGTGATTGCAACCCAGCACTCAGGCTACGTTCACACTGCTGAATCTGATTGTTTTGCCCACATGTGACTCAGGTAATGACTGTTTAAACAGGCCCCAACCGACTGCAATCTGATCCTTTCACTTCAGATCTGTGCCACTTCCATATGTAGTCCTAAATCAGACACAGGTCTGATGTTTTGCAATGCGATCGCAGTGTGAACGGTTTGTCGGATTTTGTTATTTGAGCGACATGCGTCCTCATTCTGTGCTGCAAACGTCATCTACTACTCAGCAGCGTAGTAGAACACCACATAGGGCAATAACTTTACCACAGTGTCAGACATGCCCCGCCCCCTTCAAGACGCTTCTTATTTGATGCGTTTGAGCTCAGACAAAAACAAAATGCCATTGGCTGATATTTAAAAAGGGGAGGAGCTACTCTGTCCCACCCTTTCTTTGTCAAGTACTGAATAAAATTAGCAAATTTCAAAGCAACTCATGACACATTTAAAGGGGAAATTGCTCTAGATGCCATAGACAAAATATCAATATTGCAATGATCTTAATTAACTTAAACATATTTTTGCAATGCCCTTTTTTTTAGTGAGGCATTTTTTTTCTCTGGAAAGACTTTACACTTATTATTTTTAACTGAATGCTTCAATAAAAATCTTTATAATAAATAAATCTTTAAAAAAACAAAACAATTTTTGATTTTTTTTTTATTATTATTGTTGATGCCTTTTTATTGTTGTGCACAGATGTTTTATAGAAAAAAGTTTAATATTGAAAAGTTGTATAAAGTAAATAGTATAAAGTTTAATTATAAAATGTTCAATTTTAAAATATTGTGTAAAAATAAATAATATAAAGTTTAATTATAAAGTCTCATGTAAAGTAAATATTATCTGTATTTTTATTATTTATTTTTTATTTTTGGATCTTTTTTTTTTTTTAACATTTCTTTTTGTTTCATTGCTGGTATTTCTGGTTAGTGTTTTTTTCCGAATAAAAATTTCAGATCCCTTTCACTAACTCTACCTCTCTCTTTCTTCAGGGTCTGATAACAGCTCATGAGCAGTTCAAATCAACTCTTCCAGAGGCAAATAAAGAGCGGGAAGCTATCCAAGCCATCCAGGCCGAAGTTCAGAAAATTGCAAATTACAACGGCATCAAACTGGCTGGAAACAATCCTTACACCACCATCACCCCGCAGAGCATTGACAAGAAGTGGGAGAAGGTAAGATCTGTTTATATACGGCCCCGTTTAAATGCGACCCAATTCTGATTATTTTTTTGCTCGTATGTGACACAGATCGGATCTGTTCTATGATTGTGTTAACACGAAAAAAAATTGCATGCTTTCGGATATTCAGAGATGGGTTTCAGGCCTCCTTCATAAGTGGAAATAAATCGGATAAGTGACAATGTGACTATCATGTAAACATGCAGATCAGATTTATTGATTGTGTACATCATTAAACTTGCAACATTGTGGTACTTCTTCACGGTTTAATGATGTAGAAGGAAGAGCGTGTGTGGAGACGCTGATGCGGTAAACAACAACAACAGAGGAAACATGGAGGAGGAAAGTGGTCAGTCAACACAGTTTGCTCCCACCAGATCTGAGATCTCTCTCGTACCCACACATTCCTCTGAATGGTGGAGGACACCATATAAACCATAGGCGCAAGCTGCGATGATGGCCCTTTCCCTCCTTCTACGCCTAAAAATCATTTTGAATATGGGCGAACTTCGCATATTTCGCCGCATTAAAATCTAGACAATTTCTTATTTCTTCCATCGTGGCTATTGTGGCACAGATGCTAGAACCGACCTTTATGCATGCAACGCGATGTTGTCAAGTATTTATCAAGTGTATACACATTAATCATAAATGGATCACAATTAAAAGAACATGTAAACGAACAGGCAAAAAAAAATTGAAATAGGCCACAAATCAGAATTTGGCATCAAGACCTGACAGTGTAAAAGGGGCCTGAGAATGGCAAACAAGTAATCCTGCACACCATCAATAACTGCTCAATGTATTATGTGTAATGTTTTGTTCTCCTGACCTTCATCACACATCGTATATGACTTATCAGTGTTGTTAATTGTCTAGGATTTTTTTTGTGCAGTGCGTGATGGGGTATATGCCGAAGCATGCTAATAGGACTTTTAAATTGCCAGTAACCTGGGTTAAGCGCTTCCGGCGAATTAAATGCCAATGCAAAATCCGGTGCGTTTAAGGTCTGTATCCTTTAAAAATCAACGATCTTCACTGGCTGAGTGATATTCGATTTAAAGTGGGTCTCAGATTGTACAAGAAGCCATGCATTAAATTACATTTCCCCCGCCATGTCTTTATAATATGAGCATTTATTTTACCCCACTATATTCAATTGAGCTGCTGCGCTAGCCCGCCGATTCTGACGGGCGCGTGCGAGTAAACAGCTTTTTGTCTTGTTTTACGCTTGATCAACCAAATAAATGCTAAAGTTTATTTAACTGAATGTATTTTAATGACATTGCAACATCGATGCTGTATAAGGAACCGTGTAATATGGAAAAAAAGTTCACAATAACAGGTCACCGGAAGTGTATCAGCATTAGAACAGCACTAGCTCGGCATATACCTTATTATTAGGAAACATTTATGATTATAAATTATACATAGAACAAATGCTGCCGTCAAAATTGAAGTAATTTTATTTGGGCATAAAGAAAATTCTCTGTTAAATGTCAATGTGGGATCATTGGCCCCACATGTTATCCAATTTGAAAGAAATCTCTGTGTTATGTTTGATGAAAACTTTAAATTTGACATACAGATCAGGGGTGCATTTCCAGAAACCATCGTTAGCCAACTAAGGTCGCAAGTTCCATCATTACAAACATAGTTCATTGATTTAGTGTTTCCCAAATCCATCGTTCCAATGAACATTCGCAAACTGCATCACAAACTTGTGTGCTTGCAACTACACCTCTGGAGCTGTAGTTAGAAACATAATTCCTGTCTGTTTTCTATTCCCAGTTATCCCCCCTATGCCCTATTTGTTTAGAGCACAGGTGTCAAACTCAGTTCAGGCTTGTTTGAAACCTACAGGTAAGTGTGTTGGAGCAGGGCTGGAACTAAACTGTGCAGGGCTTTGGCCCTCCAGGAAATGAGTTTGACACCCCTGGTTTAGAACATTCCAACATTTAACCTTAGAGTGATTTTTTTTTTTAAAGCATTAAAGTCATCATTCTTAGATGTAATTTGCTTCCAAAGTATTTTTACAGTTCAGTTTTAGCGATCTTCATATTGACAACTGTGCTCCATTAGCAGTGCACTTTGAAAACGTTGATACTATTTGGAACATAGTCATGGCTGATGACGAAAGCTATAGGTGACCTATTATAAGTGGAATTTATGTTACAAATAATGTACAGGGGGAAATAACTGGGAATAGAACACAGCCAGGAACTATGTTTCTAACTACAGCTCCAGAGGTGTAATTGCAAGCATACAAGTTTGCGACACAGTTTGCGAATGTTTGTTGGAACAATGGATTTGGAAAACACTAAGGGCTCTATTTTGACGGTCCATGCGCAAAACGCAGGGCGCAAACGCTTTCAGGGCGTGTCAGAACGCATTTTTGGACGGGAAAATCCGCTTTGCGCCGTGGCGCATGATCTAAAAGAGTTGAGTTTATTTTCTTAATGAGTTACAGGTGTGTTTTGAGAATAAACCAATCAGAGTCTCATCTCCCATTCCCTTTAAGAGCCAGCTGCGTCACACCAAGAGCGCATTCGCTATTTACAGGATGCAAAGTCTAAGTGGAAAACCTGAGCATTTCACTAGCAAACAGTTAACAGTTTTTTTTAACAGAAAACAGTTAAACAGAGCATCTACCACTCAAGAATGAGAGATAATGGATCTACTTTCACTTTCGCTCTTGGATAGGGAAACCTTTACGTACAGACATTAATTAGTCTATAAATAATTAATTGCGTTTGTTAAGCGCAAATATTCGTTTTAAAACTATTTCTAAATTCAGTTCTAATTTCCAGCAAACGAATAAATGAACAATAATAACGAAGTGTGTTCAAAAACCTGAGTTATATCGTAAAACACATGCTGTGCCCCATATGGTCTAAAACCTGACAGGTGGGCAAATCTAAGCTTGTTTTTAATAAAACAAATATAAATATGGATATAATCAATAATACTGCTAATAATAATAACATTATACAAAAGCAAATTGTTATGAATGAACTGAAAAAGCCTCCCGAGATGAAGAGACATAAAAGCAGTGATTTTTCATATTTATGTAGGCTAGAAAATAATGTTTTGAAATATTTTAATCCTTTATATTTATATCCTATATATATTCTTATTATATCCTATATATATCCTAATTATTTACATTTTTTACATGTAAAGATATTTGCCTATTGCTCTCTTGTGTGTATTAAGCAGTGTGTAAGCGAGGCGCAACTCTGCGCTGGAGTTTAGACCGGGTTTGTTTTGGTCTAATGAAAAATCTATTTTAGTTTTTCAAAATAGCAACGCGCCAGCGGTCCGCCTCAGAACGCCTTTCTTTTTAGACCAGAACGCCT
>NC_141035.1:46270000-46287500 GCF_052040795.2 Danio rerio
GCCATCTCCAGGTTGGAGGAAAGTCCTTACCCCAGGTGGAGTTCAAGTATGTTGGGGTTTTGTTCACGAGTGAGGGAAGAAAGGAACGTGAGATTGACAGGCTGATTGGTGCAGCAGCCGTAGTAATGCAGTCGATGTACCGGTCCGTTGTGGTAAAGAAGGAGCTGAGCTGAAAGGCAAAGCTCTTGATTTACCGTTCAATCTACATTCCTACTCTCACCTATGGTCATGAGCTTTGGGTCATGGGACCAAAGGACAAGATCTCAGGATACAAGTGGCCGAAATGAGTTTCCGTCGCAGGGTGGCAGGGCGCACTCTTATAGATAAGGTGAGGAGCTCTGTCACCTGGGAGGAGCTCAGGGTAGAGACACTGCTCGTCCACATTGAGAGAAGTCAGCTCTGGTGGCTCGGGCATCTGTTTCCAGTGCCTCCTGGAAGCCTACCGAGTAGGTTAAAGATTAACCCCTTCAGACCTGAATTATGTTCCAAATTTCAGAAAAATGGGATGTCATGTGATGTCTATTTTAATGGACGCAGGGTCTGAAGGGGTTAACATAACAAACATTGTTGATTACAATATTGAATCATTGTAGGTCAAGCAAATTCAGATTTTTGTGTCAATGAATACAGGGAATATGAGTGGGAACCCCCCACAGATCTACTGTTTTAGGTTTGACTATTCCTGGCTGACTTGTTTTTGACTTTTTCATTTGCTTTGTCTCCGTTACAGCATCTTCGTGTTGGATGGGAGCAGCTCCTCACTACAATCGCCCGTACCATTAATGAGATTGAGAACCAGGTTCTGACCCGCGATGCTAAAGGCATTAGCCAGGAACAGCTTCACGAGTACCGCACATCCTTCAATCACTTCGACAAGGTCAGGAACTCATTCACATGTTTGACTGTGTGTATGTGAAATGAACTTAAAGAGTTACTTGATTAAAGACCTGTTCATACCAAGCATGATAACTATAAAGTATAGGTGGGCATAAATACATTTTTTAATCTCGATTAATCTCACTGTACATGAATCTAGATTAAAATGGCTCACTTGAATTCTGTCGAAGGCATTCAGAATATGTGTGCTACCCGAATAATGACTAAAGTCTAAAGCCAGGTGGTGCATTAGACAAGGGGCTCATCTCCTGTTTCCAAAATGCATCACAATCTTCTTGGGAAACTGTTCTAATGAAAATAAATGATGTTCAATAAGATGTACTTGTGTTTATTAACTATTTATTCAGCTAAACATGAATTTTGAACTGTAGGCCAATATAAGCTCCAAACAGTGATTTTTAATCACCTTAATCCGATCTAAAGTGATAACTGAACTAAACAGAAATGGAATTAAGACATGTGGAGTATGCAGATATTAGTGGAGTTATTGAAGTAAACACCGCAATCAAACTATTATTGTCATGTAGGACTTTTCAGCATATTTTCCAACAAGATCCACACCCACGGCTCTCAGTAAATGACCACACGCGCACACACATACACGCACACACAAACACACAGGAGTTTATTAAATTCCACAACACAGGAGTAACTAGTCGTTACTCCTTATTTGCGACTAATACCCCAGTTTCGTCACGGGGGCATGAATGAAATGTTTATGAGTAAAAGTGAAACTGCCGAACTGCAGTTTAAGTCACCCAAAATTACAGAAAACTCTTACATTAAAGTACTTAACGTAAACACCTTAATTATATTATTGTCTATAAAGGAAAATAACTAGATTGCAGATGTCCATGTAAGTGTAGTCAACAGTGTCTTCGAAGTAAGTGAAAGATCCAGATGGGCATCCTGCTGATTTGATTCAGAAGGGCACTATTTTGTCAGACGGCTCACTGGTTTGATTTGCATTCATTGCATTCATTTTAAAATGCTCCCGCTCCATTTTATTTGTATACGTTTTACTCGAATGCATAAACCCTACAGGTGCCTGATAGTTAGATGTGGAGCTAACATTAATCAAATTCGCTCTAGTGAACTGCATGTTAGCATGTCACGTTTGATGTGGTAATTTTACAGTACGAATACACACAGGTTCGAAGACTCGTTCTCGCCAACTACATCGCAATTCGGCCAGGTATGCATCTGCACTAAAATATCAAGGTGAAAGTTAGAGTATAGATTACCAAACAACGATATTTCTTTTAATCGCCCAAAAAGAGTCTCGCGTTAACGCCGATAACGGCCCATCACTACTATAAAGATAATGATAAATACATTGTTTTACAAATAATTTTGAATGTAAAGTTTAGTGGCAAACAATAAAGATATAGAAAAACAATATAGTCAATATCACTTTCAGAATACTGTTTTTCCAATCTTATAAAGTATGAAACACTGACAGGCAGTCAGAATCCATTAAAATATACAGTAGGACTTGTGCAATTTAAAGCTACAGATCAAATTCTGCAAAAGCTCACTGAAGGATGTTAAGCTCACTTTCCAAAGATCATTTAAAGATAATTACTATCTAACTTGATAAATACTATCTAACTAATTGGTTACACCATGGGACAGAATGTTGAAAATACATAGAAGTGCTAGGAAAAATATGTTAAATGGTTTTATTCCACTACACACACTATGATCGCTGAGTTTGCTTTATTATATTAATGCATTTTTAAATGGATGTTCATGGATCAGATGCACTAGTTGCACATGCAGGGCATCTGCTGCATACAAAGGAGTAAAGCTGAATAAAAACTGTTTATATTTATGAACTATATTTATAATGCTTGGTGTGAGCAGATCTTAAGGTTAAATGCAAAGTGTTTTAAAGACCAGGGTTGGCAGTTTAGAAAAATGGTTCACTCGCATATGAAAAAATAAGCATTGGGGTATTGAATGAAAGCTGGTGTGTCAGGACTGCACTTGTGTACAAATTGGTACAAATATGCCATTTGAAAATCAAAATTGAGCGCCTAACATTGTTTTCTATGAAGCAAAGGAAGTCAAGTTAAACTATGATAGTAATGATTGTGAACTATTGCTTAGGGTTTGTATGTTATGTTATAAAAAGTATTGCGTTTGCATACCTGTCAACATTGGGATGTGAAAATAAGGGATATGAGGATATGACCATAGTAAGGGATTCCCCTGACAACACCCTCCTTTAAAAAAATCCCCAAATTACTAAATATGCTCATTTGGAGCTGTTTTGTTGTAAATAAACATTTAAATGGTCAGTAATGTTTTATTATTATTATTATCATTTACAAAAGAAAAAATAAATAGTGTACATTTGCAGCAAATACATTAGCAAACAGTTCAGGTTATAATAAAATTAGCTATTATAAAGAAATAGAATCAAGTTATCAAATCTCGTTTGCCATTTCTACTCTGTATAACTTCCACATTCTGATTAAAAAGCAACCAATGAATGACTTATTTATTTAGATTTTTTGTTTGTTTGATTACATTAAATAACAGGTGTCACTTTAAAAGTGCACACATCTAACATTACAATAAAAGCATTCGATTGTTTTCCTAACTTTTTATGGCGACATTTAGGATGAAATTAGTTGTCTGGAGGAAATAAAACCCCAACAAGTTCGACATCTTTAGATATTATTATTATTATTATTATTAAAAATGTGTATATCTATTTAAACACACACTCAAAACACAGACTTTGAGTATAGGGGGACTCGGCTCTTTAATGTTTATTTCCCCCCCTTCAGAGAAAGACTGAAAAAACAGGAGAAATATGGGAAAATACCTTTACAGGATGATAGCGGGACAGAACTGTAAAACACAGGAGTATCCCGGGGAAAAACGGGAGGGTTGACGGGTATGAGTTTGGTACAGAAATGTAAAAAAACATCCAACGTTCATCGATGACCTTCAAAGCCAATCACAGTCATTTCTGTTGAGCATATAAACACAATAACCAATCAGTGGTGTTAAAGTGCTCAAATGTTAGTGGGAAATAGACGTTTTTAAAATTCAGTACTAAAATCAGTACTTTTGACGACCCTAATATACATCTATGTCAGCAGCACCATGCCATTGAAAATACACAGGCCATAGCAGAGCAATAAATATATCCATATAAAGAAGAACATGGAGGATTTAGTCTATGCAGCTCGTGTCAGGCTGAATGACAGTTTAATTTGAGGCGTAATAAAAATAGACCTCAGTTTAAAGTTTTGCTTGCTCTTGTTTTAATATTTGCCCCGTTTTCTCCATTTACGCTGGCACTAATGGAAAGGAAAACATCTGAAATATACTGTGCGTCAAATATCTCTGAGCTGAAGTGTGCCACCTGTTGCCAGTATGTAAATATAGTCTAGTGGGGAAGTTATGAGGGAGGTATTATGCTCTGAGAGACTAGATATATCAATGCAATGACCAATTAGTAATTTGTTAATTTAGTGGCTAGTTATTATTCATATTTTGGTATGATTTGCTCATCACCCTATGAGGGTTGGGGTTTGGGTTCATGTCAAGTTTTCATATGAAAGTCAGTTTCTGACAATATGTAAAACAGTACCATTTCATTGTGAGATCAGGCTGGATGTATTGCTGTCATAATAGCTGTCTCATATTATGAGTTGAGTGTCTAAGCAGTCACTGTGTCACAGCTACTGTTCATTAGTTGATTGCCATCAGCCCATGTGTCTGACGTTCACAATGTTTTGTCTCCATTTTCTTTGCTCATGCCACTGCCTTCATCCCACACATGCTGTGTCATTGTGTCTCGGTCCCATCAATCTCCATCCGCATGCTTTGATTGGTCCATCCCCTGTCGGCCTCTTGTTGTGATTGGCTGACCACAGGATCACAGTGGTCTCCTGCAGTCTGAGGAGTTCAAGGCTTGCTTGATCAGTCTGGGTTACGACGTTGAAAATGACAAGCAGGTATGAGTGCAGACAGAGGATAAACGGCTGCCATCTTTGTGTGTGTGTGTGTGTGTGTGTGTGTGTGTGTGTGTGTGTGTGTGTGTGTGTGTGTGTGTGTGTGTGTGTGTGTGTGTGTGTGTGTGTGTGTGTGTGTGTGTGTGTGTGTGTGTGTGTGTGTGTGTGTAGGTTTATGTGGTTTACGAACATATTTGTATAAGACAGGGTGTCTGCAGGGCCTTAAAATGTCTTAAATTTCAGTTTTAGGCCAAAAAAAACTGTTTTAGGCCTTAAAAAGTCTTAAATTCACTGAAATATTATTTTGTAGGTCCTAAATTATATTAATTGGGTCTTAATTTGCCTACAGTATGTCCATTTAAAGATACCCAATAGGTTTTATTGGAAAGAGATACAAAAAAATACAAAATATACACAGATACAAAGGCAAAAAAAAATTGGTTTTATTGCAAAGACATGGAATTCACAACATCCGTTAGACATTTTTTCTGCAATTTCTCCAAATTGAATTTCCTTATTAAAAATAATTACACAATTCCTCATTATTATAACAGGGCAATGTATTTTTTTACGTTATCTTAAATTTATACAAATGCCTTGCATTTATAAAGGTGGCACAGACATAATATATTTATAAATAGCCATAAAAGTAAAGGTTTATATATATATATATTCAATCCATTTGGACCAAATGTCAACAAATATGTCTTAACAATGTTAAACATGTAAATTATTATGTTGAAAATAAGTGTTTCTATACGACTAGAATTTGCTTGCTTTGACGCATTATTTAAAATGTGATAGAATAATATAATACGGTCCTAAAGTCTCAAATAAAACCTGCAGAAACCCTGGTAGTGAAATGGGTATGACCTAGTCTATTAAGGTGGTTTACGAGAACATGCATTGTGTCCTCATAATTCAAAATGTTTAAATCATACTTGTTTTTTTTTAAGATTCAAAATTTGCCACTGTTTTCCTGTGATGGTTGGCTTTAGGGTTAGAGGTAAAAGCCATAAAACAAGTGGTGTTTAGAGTGTAAAATGCATTACGCCTTTAAAGTCAAAATATATACAAGTCCTTGTAAACTATATAAGTGTGCATGTGCAAGTTTATGTGGTTTACGAACAAAATTGTGTAATAACATGGATTAATCATGCTTGTTTTTTGACATTCAAAATCTGCTACTAGCTTCCTCTGAGGGTTGGGTTTTGGGATAGAGGTAGAGTAAGGCCATATAATAAGTGGTTTACGCCTTTGTAGTAAAATAATATACCTTGTCCTTGCAAACCATATATACGTGTGTGTGTGTGTGTGTGTGTGTGTGTGTGTGTGTGTGTGTGTGTGTGTGTGTGTGTGTGTGTGTGTGTGTGTGTGTGTGTGTGTGTGTGTGTGTGTGTGTGTGTGTGTGTGTGTGTGTGTGTGTGTGAGCGCGCTGCGTCACTCATTCACTTCATCACTCACTCACTCCCTCACTCACTCACCTGTTGTGCTGCTGCTGCTTGAAATGGTGCCCTCTGCAGGTCAGCTGAGGTTTTTGCTTTGATTTTGTTTTTACTGTTTCTCATTGCTTCCTCTTTCTTTCCTTTTTTTTTGTCCTCACCATAATTTCCCTTCTTCTCTTACACATTCCTTCAACTCCCTTACTTTATTCTCTTCTGTTTGAAACTATCTATTTATCTTCCCAATTCTCTGCTTTCTACATGCATCCCTTTTGTTCCTTTACTCATCCTTCCCCTTCGTAAACTGTAGAAGCGCACGGGGATAATGGACAGCGATGATTTCCGTGCTCTGCTCATTTCCACTGGGAACAGCCTGGTACTGCTACCTCCTTTCTCAATCTACTGCGACAGTTTCTCCTCAACTCCTGCTTTCGCTTACTATTAAGAAAACATGTCTGATGTAATTTGTTACTGTGTCTATTTTGTAATTTCTGTTAGGGCTGCACAATAAAATGAAAAAATATGATATTGCGATATTTTATTTTTCTGAGATATACACACACCGGCCACTTTATTAGGTACACCTTACTTGTACCTGGTTGGACCACTTTTGCCTTCAGAACTGCCTTAATCTTTTGTGGTATAGATTCAACAAGGTACTGGAAATATTCCTCAGAGATTTAGCTCCATATTGACATGAAAGCATCAAGCAGTTGCTGCAGATTTGTCGGCTGCACATCCATGCACGTTGTAACGAGTGCTTCTTTGAATTGCTGTTGCCTTTCTATCAGCTGAAACCAGTCTGGCCATTCTCCTCTGCCCTCTGGCATCAACAAGGCATTTTCGCCCACAGAACTGCCGCTCACTGGCTACTTTCTCTTTTTCGGACCATTCTCTGTAAACCCTAGAGATGGTTGTGCGTGAAAATCCCAGTAGATCAGCAGTTTCTGAAATACTCAGTCCAGTCCGTCTGGCACCAACACCTATGCCCCATTCAAAGTCACTTAAATCCCCTTTCCTCCCCATTCTGATGCTCAGTTTGAACTGCAGCAGATCCTCTTGACCATGTCTACATGCCTAAATGCATTGAGTTGCTGCCATGTGATTGGCTGATTAGAAGTATTGAAGTTTGCATTAACAAGCAGTTAAACAGGTGTACCTAATATAGTGGCCGGTGAGGGTATATTGCAATATTGAATAAAATTTCACCTGATAAAGTGAATAAGCTCTATTTTGAAAGAATTCATAATTGTGCATTACATTACGATGACTTTTCAGAGTGCTGTACATACAATATAATAAGCCAATCACAAGCATTGACAAAAAAAAAATAGAGCAAAGTGAGTCTAGCAGTTTTCAGGTACACAAATTAAATAACCAAATGTCAAATAACTTTTTTTTAAATATTTAGAATTACAATTTACAAACATTATAATGTATTGTGCATGAATCACACACCTTAAAAACACATGCAGATTATATAATTTTTGTAACTTTATGGTTAAACTTTGCAATGGCTCCACAAAGCCCTCATTTTTGACTCCTCTATAAACCTGGCCTCAATAATCCTGCAGTGTTGACTATTGAGGATACACACATTGTGATATCGATGCTGAAATGATATATTGTGCAGCCCTAATTTCTGTAAAATAAAAGATTACTAAATTGATTATAATAAACATTCGTCAAAATAGATTTAATATTTGATGCAAATGGAAATGGTAATGTATGCAGATGTAAAGTCAGCTTTGACCACAATGGCTCAGTTCATACCTGGTATTAAGATGCATCTCTACTCTTGCTTGAATGTAAAGCGTTCAAGATTTTTTTGTAATATTAGAACAGAAGGTCAGAAAACGCCCATGTATACACCCACGTTTAGGCTTACTTCACAAAGAAATCAGGACAATGGTTGAAAGTGGACAAAAGATGTGAAATAAAACACTAGATGTAAACCAATTCTCCCTCATATGCATGTGTTCTGATCTACAATGGTGGAAAAACAACTGAATCATGCTCGAGTAAAAGCACTATTACTTGCCAAGAAAATAGTGGAGGTAAAGTAAAAGTTTCTGTGGTAAAAACTACTCAATTTCTGGAGTGGTGAGTTTTACGCTGTGAAACTTATTACACCTTACAACATGCTAATTAGATATGTCATACAAAAAGTTTCATTATTTGCCATTCATGCAGCATAAATGTAAATTTTGAGATTAATTTCACATGAGAATACATCACATTAATATATACAGTATGTACCTATAATAAGCCAATAGAAAGCAGGTTAAAGTTTTTACATGCCCAGTGAAATCTGTAACCTAAGGTGCAAAAATCTAACTGTCAAAATATTAACACTTAGGTTTTGCACTTTGAACCCTGACTAACAATCTACAAGTGTCTGAAAAACAAGCTAGTGCAGCACTGATAGGATGCATGCAATTTGTGCATGTGTTTGAAAACGTAACATTCTGTAGTGCATTTAGTTATTATTTAAAGTCATACAGTAGCCATCTAAAAAGTCTATCAGTCATTGTGTTTTACGATTTTGCTAGAGCAGCACTAATTGGACATGTTCAATTTGTGAATGTGTTTGAAAACATAACATTTTGTAGTACATTCAGGTATTGTTTACTGTCATCAGTAGCCATCTAAAAAGCCTATCAGTCTTTGTGTTAAATGATTTTGCTAGTGCAGCACTAATAGGATACATGCAATTTGTGCATGTGTTGTAAACTTAACAATCTGTAGGGCATTTAGTTATTGTTTAGACCAAAGTCATATCATACAGCAGCCATCTAAAAGGTCTGTCATCACATTTTGTTTAACGTTTTTGCTAGCGCAGCACTCATAAGACGCATGCAATTTGTGCATGTGTTTGAAAACGTAACATTCTGTACTGCATTTAGTTATTGTTTGAGACAAAGGTCATAATACATTAGCTATCTAAAAATCTAATCAGTTATTGGGTTTAACAATTTCGCTAGCGCAGCACTAATAGGACGCATTCAATATGTGTTTGAAAACGTAACATTCTGTAGTGCATTTTGTTATTGTTTAACAGTCATTGCGGTTAACGATTTTACATATTCTTGGACACTTAATGTCTGATGCAAATTTTCAATGCACAATTTGATTGGACAAGAATCACTGGACTGATACTATCGATACTTTTACTGCGCTATTTTCCAACCTAAAGTCAACACTTTAAAAAAAATTTTTCTTGTCTACGATGGTTGGCTAAGTAAAATTATCAGTCCTGTGATTCTTGTTCTATCATATGCATACAATCCATTAAAACTACTCAATTAAAAGTACATCATTCACTATTTAAGTGTTTTGTTACTTGACACCACTGCTGATCAACCAAAACATGTCTTAAAACCAGGTATAAACAAGGCCACTAAAAAATCTGTTAAATTAAGTTTTCTTGCAACCAACTACTCATTTTCATTTAATTCACATTAAATATTATGCGTTGTAACTGTATTTATTGCCAAGATACTCCTCCTGGTTTATCTAGGTTAACCTTTAGCCTCTGTTCCTCAGGGTGATGCTGAATTCGCTCGTATCATGGGCATTGTTGACCCCAATAACAGTGGAGCAGTTACCTTCCAGGCCTTCATCGACTTCATGTCAAGGGAAACAACCGACACAGACACTGCAGACCAGGTCATCGCCTCATTTAAGATCCTGGCTGGAGACAAGGTGAGATTTTTAAGCTGTCCATTAAAGATTTTCTTTGAGTGCCTCTAAATCAGTTCTGTAATTTGAGTAGAGAAGCTTGGTTTACACCACATAAGTGTGAAATGAGAATGTGTTAACAGCAGAACTAATATTTTAATATATATCTAATAATTTAGGGCATTTTTTTAAAGTACAGTTTAATAAGTAATTTGAGCAGCAACGTTTCTACTTCAACTAATAAACAATTATAAATATTTGCTAGATTGTTTTTAACCTGTCTAGCCATGTAAGTTCATGTTAAAAAACGTCTCATTTGACACGGACACTGGAGTGTTTTAAAGCCGCGTCTATCAGCTTTTCTGTCTATGAGGTGACTTATGAGTGATCTGCTGATGATTTGACTGATCTTTGCTGCTTTGAAGTGCTCCGGTGTCCGTCTATCTGTGTTTACACTCTGTAAACAGTGTTTAACTGATGACCTTCATGGCCAGTCACAGTCATTCTGTTGAGCATGTGAACACAATGGCAAATCAGCCCTGTTTAAGAATGAGCTTAAATCTTAGCAAGAAATGGACAATTCTAAAGTGCCAATTCCGATTGGTACCGAAATTCCAGTATCGTGACAACACTAATGTAAACATAGTCCATGTACTGGACTTACTTTTTACTAATTGTCCACCTATTCTTCCTTTTAGAACTACATCACAGCCGAGGAGCTGAGGCGTGAGCTTCCTCCAGATCAGGCAGAGTACTGCATCGCCCGAATGGCGCCGTACTCTGGGCCGGATGCAGTGGCTGGCGCTCTTGACTACATGTCCTTCTCCACCGCCCTGTACGGGGAGAGCGACCTCTAAGGGCCAACTCCAGAACTCCACAGCAGCTCTCTCTCTCCAACATCAGTGCTGATCTTCTCACAGACTAGATAGATGAGAGCGCCGGATGGGAGTCGCATCTGATTTCTCTCAACCATCCAGTCCTGAAAGAGATCAGTGCTCCTGAGGAAGAGGAAGATATATTTAAGAGTGTTGAAAATGGGACTTCATAGCACATCTGAAGGGGGGGAGGGATAGACTTTTGGGGAAAAGGGGGTTCAACCATGGCATTGTGGGAAGAGCGAATAACTGTTGATGAAGCTTGCCACGCATTGAGGGATTTCGGTGTAAAAACATGTCAGTCTTGGAGAGCTTAAGATGTAGGATTGAAGGAAAGAGAGAGGTTTAAGATACAGGTTCCTCTTGTTGAGGGAAAAGAGAGGGGGGGAGGTTGTGTGTGTGTGTGTTTGTGTGGCTTTGGACTGTAGCCACAGCTCAGGTTCTTTAAGCTTCTTCCGTATCATATGATGCATACCATAAAAAGACTTGTTTCCCCAAACTTTCAAGTGATTTCACACCAGCAGTAATCTTGATGTTAATAAAATTAGTAAAGATCTTCATTAAATCTTACTTGTTTGTTCTCGGATGGAGTTTGAAGAATCAGTTTTGGCTTCAGTCTGTGCCTAGACACTTAACCTGCACCCTCTACCCTGGTGGGGAGGGCACAAGCTTTTTCCAGTTAACAGGCTATTTTCTTTGTTTTAATTTTGATGTTTTCTTGCTAGAGTTGGTGGGGTGGGAGATTTTGGTTTTGGGGTTGGCATATGTTATTTGGCATAGTTGTATGTCGTAGGAAAATGGACGGAATGGCTCTACAAGTGATAGGGAATTTGTGACATGCCCTCTTAACCCATTTTGCTGGATCAGTGGAACTCTTTGGAAAAAAAATCTAACCTCAGCCTTTTCCTTCTTTCATTTCTGTCCTCTCCAGCAATTTCGAGTTAGCGGGATTCTACGCTGTACATACTTCTTTTCCAGTACACAGAACTGTTGGACTACGCATGGCGGTCATGCAGGGCTTCGGGTCGTAAGGTTTAAGATAAAAGCGAGCAGTTTCACCCCTGCGGAGTACTGTAGACAGGATTGAGTAGCTACGGGTCTGTGTTTTATTTGTGAGGGCTTAAAGAATAAAGCTACAAAAAAAATAAATACCCAGTCAGTTTTCTTTCCTTCTCCAATCAACCGGCGTTCTCTTGTTGACTCCCTGACTTGTCCCTTAAGGATTTCTTAAATGTAACCAATGTCCATCTGGCATCCATCTCTAATGGTTTCTCAGATATTACTGAATGTCCATGTAAGAGCTTCAGTGGGGATGTGAGCAGCATAGCCTTGTAGTGACCCCTCCACTTGAGCTACATACACACAGCTGCTGAATCAACAGTAGAAAAGAGGATTTTATATAGTCAGACAGAAGTACTAATGTGCCTGGTAGTCGCAGGTTGCTCTCTCTCCCACTCATTTTTTTCTTTCCTTTTGTTGTACACTCGTTTTTTTTTTTCCTCTTTCTACAGGGAGGGGCAGGGACCCAATGTACAGCTCTGGAGGTTGAGGGGAAGGAGTGGGAGAGCTGAAGTCTTAATGAACATTCCATTATGTCTTAATTGAAATTAAATTACTGTTTAACGAATCTATGCAATCATGTATCCAGTACCAACCATGCTCTGTAATGAATGGCGGGGGTGATTTGCAATCGAAAGTGTTGAATTCAAGTGAGAACAA
This sequence comes from Danio rerio, assembly GCF_052040795.2. Classification (NCBI taxonomy): domain Eukaryota; kingdom Metazoa; phylum Chordata; class Actinopteri; order Cypriniformes; family Danionidae; genus Danio; species Danio rerio. The sequence continues at coordinate 46,282,589 of NC_141035.1, forward strand.
AAAATTAAGGGTAGATGGGGGGAATTGGGCTGGGCAGGTGGGCTTCCGAAGATTTGAACAGACTTGGACAAGAAGCCTGCTCTTACGTCTGCAAAGTTGAATAAAAGCATTTGGAATTCTGAATTTTTTTTCTTTTGTACTCTTTAATATCAAACATTATCTGCTGTACTGGAAATTTGCTAAACTGCTTTCTGTCTAAGATGAAAAGTGAATTTCACATGCACACATAAAGTTTCCTTATAAAATATTACCACTTTGAATTATTTGTCTGTCTCCCTGCTTGCTTGAGATTTTATTTCACTCAGACCCAACTTGACTTAATTGAAAAAAAAAGGTTGATAAATGACTGCTTTGCAGTCTTGTTTTGGCTTCAGTATAAGGGCCTACTCGCACTATGCCATCCGTACCGTGCCCAGGCCGGTTTCCCGGATCGTTTGAGAAGTGTGAGTGCGCTGAATCGGGCTCAAGCACAGTTCACTTGGCCGGCCCTGGCCCGGTTGGAAGAGGTGTGCCTGAGCGCGGTTCACTTGGGCTTTGGCGCGGTACGCTTGTGTGTGAATGCAAAACGCGCCAAAGCTCGAAACTGAAAGCGAGACGCGACTTTTAAGGGGCTGTTTCATATGGATTTATTAATCATTCTTACTGTTCAGTGAACGCAAACTGCCGTCGTTTATTAAAGACGCAAACTCCTCACTTCACCACAGCTGGGCACCTTCAGCAGACCTCCTCATTCCTGCAGCACGAGAGCTTTACGATTGTTTATGAGCGCCAAAAGTGGCGGATCTGTTCGGCGAAATATCTGACTGCGTGTCCCCGCATCCCTAAGGACTGTTTGGCGAAATATTTGACGGCATATCAAACGACTGAAACGATATAACTAGAGAAATCTCCACTGTTCTGCTGAGTGAGAGAGCGCTTCTCACTGAACAGCCTAGCAGCGATGACGTAAGCATGCCGAAGCCCGTTTGTGGTGTGAGCGCGGGCCGTTGGGGGAGACGGGAGGGGGGACAAGCGTGCTTTGGCCCGGTTCGAGGCAACAGTACCTAGTGTGAGTACGGCCTAAGTTTTATCAACCAAACAGTGACCAAACATTGCTTAGTAGTACATCTTATTCTCCGTACCTAGATTTGGTGTTATTACTAAAATAAATTTCGTTAAACACTGCTGCATAATGTTGGGACTAAAGATGAATTTGATTGCAACTGAAACATGATCTTTATTTATGTATTTTGAATATCAATTTAGTCCATTTTTGTGCTATTACTTTGACTGAGTACTATATAACAGCCGCTCTGTTAAAAAATTAGACTGCTGAAAACTCAAGGACAACAAAAAAAAAGGTTAACTTACCATCCTCCTAGTCCTGAGGAGGAGTTGCTGTTTAAAATATGCAGTACAGTTGACAGTACAGTTTAGCCTGTAAAACAGCAGGAATTAAATATTATAACGTTTCTAATGGATGTAGCTTGTTATTTCTCTCAAAACCGTTAAATTTTACGGTCTGTCAGTTGATTACTGTTGAAAAATGTGAACGCTGGAAACTTACAACCTGAGTGAGCACGGGCTTTTAATTTTCTGTTGTTATTAAGCCCTGGCTGTTCAACCACAGACGTGTGCTTTGAGGTCTTGTTCTGGCTTAAGTATAAGTTTTATCAACCACACACTGACAAAACATACTTAGATTTGGTGTTATTACTAAAACATTTTCTCAAACACCGCTGCAGATGCCTCAAATGTAGTGGCTGAAGATAAATTTGATGGTAATGAAAACCTGATCTTTATTTTAAATCTCAAATTAGTCAATTTATGCTATTACATTGACTGAGTACTACATAACAGCTGCTCTGTTAAAAAGTTGGATAGCTGAAGACTCGAGGGCCACAAAGAAAAGAAAGTTACTTACCGTCCTCCTAGTCCTGAGGAGGAGTTCCTTTGTAAAAAAAAAAAAAAAAACATGCAGTGCAGTCGACTGTTTAGCTTGTGAAATAGCAGGAATTGAATATTACAACGTTTCTAATGGACGTAGCTTGTTATTTCTCTCAAAACCGTTTATTTTTATGGTCTGTCAGTTGATTACTGTCGAGAAACGCGAACGTTAGAAACTTACACGACCTGAGTGAGCGCGGGCTTTTAACTCCCTGCCGTTTGAACTTCTTGAGTAGTGACCGTTAAACAGAGGACGCGCGCTTTGTGTTTAAATTCATCAGCAGGCGGGAAAACGCGACTCACCCCAGAGCTTGGGCTATTGTGGCGGGAATCATGCTGGCTTTGATGTTCACCTGTCGCTTTCTTCTTATCTACCTGCTGTCAAACTCGGTAAAGATGACCGACGAAAATCAGGTAAAAAAAAGTTCTGATTACATCATGCATGTGTGTATAGTGTGTTGTGAAGTTTTCTGTCAGGTTAATTAGAACACATCTACAGGGGGGAAATTCAGATAAACTAAAATATTAGCAGTTTGCTAGTACAGTTGTGATATCATTAGAAAATGTATTAGAAGCTTTATAAAGTCACAGATGATTTATTTAACTTGAAGCATAAACTTAAATAAGTGTCTTTCTGTTCATGTTGTCATATTTTCCTGTCAAGCCATGCACCTGTTGACCTGCAAAAATGCCACCTGCAAATGTGAAATAGGAAAGCCAGCACAACAAATCTGAAAAGGAGGTTTTGTGAAAATACTATTTAGTTTTTTCCCTTTCGTAATTCCCCCACTCTCAAAGTGGTCAAAAAGCACCTGTCAGCAAAATGGCACCACATCATCTCTCATTCATTACTACAGCAACCACGAGGCCACTCTGACTGTTTATGTTCATTCGCAGTTATTAAAATTGTTCGACAAGCCTCATGTCCACAGTGCGGCCTTGTTCTCCAACAGAGACGGTGTTGACTTTCTTCGCTCTGGCAGTTTGTTTCTGCACTCTTGGCATGAGCAGGTTTAAGCATAACTGTGTTCCTGTTACTTTCAATGTTTCACTGCTGTAGTGCACAGAAATTGGATTGTGGTGTGGAAAGCTTCTATTCACAAAATCTTTGGCAATTACTTTTTCTGTATATACAAAATAGCATTTAAATGTGTGCGTCAACACACATTTAAAATCTGTTCAAATAGTTGGGTTAAAAATACCCAACATATAACCCAACTATAAGTTATTATAGCACCTTCCCAACTATGGGCTATTTTAACCCAATGCATTGGGTTATTTTGATTAAATGTTTTTTTTTCCCATTCTGGTAATACTATTGATAATAATACTGCTATTAACTTTATAATTATGACCGTGTAAATAAATAAAATAGAGTTTTTAAATAATATTGAACATGCTTTATTTCCATTGCATTTTAGTTTCAAAAACTTTTGTTAAAACAAATTAAGAATCACAAACGATGAAGAAGCAGAACAAAGTAGACGGTTATAAACTGTACAAGCAGAAAATCCTCTGTTGATGGAGCAGAATATGGAGCTCTGTGTGCTGCAGAGACCAGCTGCAGCCGGCTTCACTTAGTGTCTACAGTGTACAATACATTTTAACCACATCCAAACGCTTCTGAAGGATGGTCCTGGATGGTGAAACTGATTTAAAAAAAAAAAAAAAAAACACCACATGGAGAGTTAATTTGATAAAAAAAAAAAAATAACAACGTTATTGCGTTATAGCTTACATAAACTTTATAATGTAAAAACAACATTACGCACACATAACAATACAGCTGTTTTGTGTCAGTTAAATCAGTTGACAGTTGAAATTCTAAATTTTAGCCCAACTGGTTGAGTTATTAAATAAATGACCCAACAAAGCACCCAAATGTTTAACTCAACCATTGGGTTAAATAAATAACTCCACATTTTTTTAGAGTGTATATATTAATATATAACACTATTTTATACTGTATTTATTATTCTGACCTGTTCACTGAGAAAAAAAAAAGATTTCTGCAAAATTGTTGCAAACAAGTGATATGAGCTGAAATTAAACTACTTAAATTTAGTAATATTCAACCTAATTTGTTTGTTTAAATTCAACCCAAGTAAAGTTTACAACCAATTAATTTTGAAAATGTTAGTAAATTGTATGAATCATCTTAAATAACAAATTTGAATAATTGTTTTCAGTGTATTCAGGCAAGTTTTTTTTGCAATATATAGCACATTTCATACAAAATAATAATTCAAAGTGCTTTACATAAACAGGAGGATTAAAAGAATCATAGAATAAGTGCACAGTAAGTAAGACATAACAAAAAAATGATTAAAAACAGATTTAAAACGCTGTGGATTATCATTATACTAACTATTATTATTAACAGTGGTGGAAAGAGTACTGAAAAATCATACTTAAGTAAAAGTACCATTACTTTCTTAAAAATGTAGTGCGAGTAAAAGTAACTGTTGTAAATATTACGAGTAAAAAGTAGACCTTTTAAAAGTAATCAAGAGTAGTGAGTATCATGCTGTGAAAAGCTGATGCGTTTACATGTAATTTGTGCATGTATGTGTAAACGTAACATTCTGTAGTTCATTTAGTTATTGCCCAGCAGGCACACAACATCATAAGATATTAATATTAGGTTAGATTTAGGTCGTGATGTCAGGTGACCAAAATTCAATGTCTAGCCAGCAAATAATGTCTAGGACAACGTTATTTTGATGTTCAATAACGACGTGAAATGACGTTGATCTTTGGTTGATTTTAGGTTGTTAGAAAGTGACCAAAATCCAATATATTAACGTCATATTAACGTCAAATACTGACATTTATTTGTTAAGTATGGCAACCAAAATCTATCGTCTGATAGACTTCATAGTGGTAACGTCCACACAATGTCAAGCTGTAACATTATCAGACGTTGATATTTGGTTGATTATAGGTTTAATTTTGAACATTGACTTCGGCCTGACATTGAGTTCTG